>NW_005188029.1:65494-67184 GCF_000239375.1 Pundamilia nyererei | reverse complement strand
GACAGGATCCACACTTTCAGGAATGTGGGATGAGAGAACTTAAGAGCGTGGTGTGGTTCAAAGGTCTCACTCAACTCTAGGAAGTAGCCGAGCTTAAAATAGATAATAAAAGAAACCTTTAACTCACAAGCAAGCCTCTAACAGAGCTCCACCCTGCCACGTCCCACAGCAACGCAAACAAACAAGCTCATACACACACTTTGATATCCTTGTGTCCATGGCAGGTAACAGCACATTTCATAAACTACAGCGTGACGCAGTCATTGTCCAAAAACAAACTTACATCATACCATATTTCCGCTCACATTGACAGGAATTGTAACATAGAATGATTAATAGATACTCAGATGAGTCAGGAGTCCAATGAACGTGTATATGTATACAGTTTAGCTTTTGTATCAACTGGGGGTTGCTGCCAAATGACATGTGGATGTGTACAGCCAGTGCCACACAGCCGCCCACCACTGAGTCATTTTTGTAAAGCCTGTTTAGCATTTAGCCAACTGAAATCCTTCAGTCCGAACATAGCAAAGATGTAAACATCAAATTTAACTTCTTTAGTCATAAAACTATGGCATTAAAAATCTTACTTCAGTAAAAGTTTGTTGTTATAGCATGAAAGTATTCTCAAGCTTCCCTCAGTAATACTTTGTTATTCATTGAATATATGCTAACAGGAAAATAGGCGTTTATTGCCTCATCGCTATTTACCAAAAGATGTGACAGTTTGCATAGTAACGATCATGAAACTGAGCTCATAGTTTATTGTTAGGAAATTATGCTAGTTTTACTTGTTATGTAACTATAAGGCTGGGGAAACCAACAGTTAGCTGAGACTGAAGAAGTCACATGGATGAGTCATGAAACGTTTCTCCCGGTGAAAACATGACGAACTGAATCGACTTTCGGGGATTTCCTTACCTGGATTATCAAACATGTATCAAAGCAGCTATTTAATGATGTAGGTGACAAAGTGCAAACATTTTTATTTATCGTCTTGACTGCAAATCTATAAAAGTGGATTTAAGATACATTTTGCATGATTTATATTTTTTAAACCTACCACATTAATAACACAATGCACACAATAAATCAGCTTCCATTAGTTCACCACTTGGGTAATATAACAGGGTCTTCATTTCAAATGAATTTTATTTCTGTAGCGCTAATTCACAATATCAGTTGCCTCAAGGTGTTTTGTCTTGAAAGACCCTACATTATTAGAGAGAAAAATTGTAAATATCAAGTAATGTTTATTGAACAAGCACTTGGTTACAGTGGGAAGGAAGAGGTAAGTTGGAGGGGTGAGGGCAAAGAGAAAAGTGCAAAGGAAGACAGGACAAGACACTCAGTGGGTCTTCACTGTATTTCATTAAAAATACCATGTATAAAAACAATCAAAAAATATTAAAATAAAAATCAAGAAAACACTCTGGTAGATTTGGTTGAGACAAACCCACCCTCAGCCTCTGAACCAAAGACCAATATTTAAGTTCTACTGGTGCAGCAAGCAGATAGCTGGGCCACAAGTACCGTATTTTCACGACCATAAGGCGCACTTAAAAGTCTTAGATTTTCTTCAAAAAGTGCGGCGCGCCCTATAGCGCGGTGCGCCCTATGTGTTGTAAGGAGGACGTAGTAGAGAACACCATGAGAACGTTAAAGGGTGAAGTGTGGGCGTTGATCGTAT
>NW_005188029.1:55699-56779 GCF_000239375.1 Pundamilia nyererei | reverse complement strand
CTAATCTTCTTTGTGCTTTAATCTGATGTGGCTGTATAAATAGTACATATGGCGACCCAGATTAAAAGAAACAGGCTGATGCTGATGTGTAACAGCACAACCTTTTCTAAATGGGCAAAATTTGAGAACACGGTATCAACCTGGTGTTTGGAATTAGATACCAGCTTGTAAATTCAAATAGTCCTTGCCAGTTCAAAGTATGCCTATGGCACACTATTCATACTGTGGTAAATAAACAGTGTCCTGTTGGGTACTGGATGCTTTACATACCACACAGACAGCCAGGACTGTAAAAGCTTTGGCCTTTCTTGATACTGCAGCACAAGAGATGAGGAGGCTTATTTCATTCCTCCACTGTCAAAAAGTAGGACAGCTGGGTGGGGGTGGAGGGCAACAGGGAGTCCCGGACCATCCATCACATCACATAAGAACAAGTGTGTGTGTGTGCTGGCAGGACGAGAGAGGCTTGCCTGCACTCGTTCCCTCTCTGTATCCTAATTGCAGACAGAACATTGGGGCAGTAAATTATGAATGAAACCCAGAAGGGAGCATTGGAGGAGAAGGAACTAAAACTCTGGCGTCTTTCTTCTCTGCTGTTTCCTTTCTTCTCTCACATAGAGAGATAGAAAAGCTCTGCCATTTCCTGTACAAACTGTTCCCGATTTTTCTCCCATCACACACAAACCACAGCTGCAGTTTTATCACTCAGCACTGATTTTTTGTTTTTTTCAGGGTATTGAAAGTTGCCAATGAGAAAAAAGAACAATGCATTCCCACCAACGTACCTGCTTTTTGTGTTCTCAACAAAAAAGCAAACAAACCTTGCCTGGCTCATTCATAACTTAGGTTTGTCCAGCTTTTGAAATTAGGGCAGACGTTATGAAAGAAAGAATTAAGAGATAAATACTGGTCTTTGTAATACTGGTCTTACGTTATTGCATCAAAGAACTGTTATGCGAGATGAATTTAATTATTCATTGTTAACGTCATATGTGATGAAAGGTTGAGATGGAAATTATTCCAAGAACAGTGGATGACTTGCAAAGCATTTACATCAGACAGACTTAAGACTAAATATTA
>NW_005188029.1:52755-53893 GCF_000239375.1 Pundamilia nyererei | reverse complement strand
CGCCCATCCCCGGACACAAAGAACCACCAACACACCGATGTCTGAGGGCGTCTGCCACTGGCAGGGGAAGTGGTGGGGGAGATAGGCCTCCATACCTTGAAGGGCCCGAGATGTCCCCAGAGAGGTGGCGTCTGATACCCGACCTGACATATGGAACCAGTTTTGATCCAGTTTTTGTTAAACATGACACATTTGCCTTTAAACTGGAACTTGCACCTTTTGAAATGTGTTAGTTGCAGTACTTAAGGGACAGCTTTTATTTTGAAGGAAACACTTTCAGTTCCCAATTTGTGTCTCACTTGTTCAAGCTTCACAACAGCTTGGAGCGTAAATGGATTTCCATGTTAGGCTTGTGTGAGAGAGCCTAACATTTAAATCCATGGAGTTGAAGGAGCCTGCGGATTCAGCCTCAAGTGGTCATTTGTGGAGCTACAGTTTGTATAAAAGTATAAAAGATCAGTTTTCAGTTTTATTTGTCATATGTAAGTTAACACAGGGTCGACATCGCAATGAAATGTATTTGACGAGCAGAAGACAGTCACTCAGCAGAATGGTACAGTAGAAGAAAAAAATAATAATAAAAATAATAATAAAAAATAAATATAAAAATAGTAAAGAGCAAAATATTAATAAGATGTAGTAAAAGAAAAAACATAGATTTCTGGGCGGGGGGGTGGCAGATGGGATATTGCACAGGAATGAGCAGCAGTACAAATTGAGCAGTACAAGTTTTTTTGGGTTTTTTTGTGGCAGTTGTTACAGTATTGCACTTTTTAAAAAAATATAAATATCAATAAAGTGGAGTGACCAGTGCAGATTGTACAGAGTACTTGTGAAGCTGCAGGGTAGCTTCTGAGTGTGTCCTGTGGACTGTGCTGTGTGAGTTGAGGTGTTGTATGGCTTGATGGTAGAAACTGTGTTTAAGTCTTGTAGTCCGAGCAGACAGACTCCTGTAACATCTGCCAGATGGTAACAAGGAGAAGAGCTGATGTGCTGGGTGGCTTTGGTCCTTGATGATGCTGTGTGCTTTACGGAGGCATCGCTGAAGACAAATGTCCTGAATGCCAGGAAGCCTCATGCCAGTGATGTGCACTGCTGCCTTCACCACCCTCTATAGTGATTTACGGCTGCTGGCAGA
>NW_005188029.1:18648-51658 GCF_000239375.1 Pundamilia nyererei | reverse complement strand
TATAACATAAAACAGAACTTTGACCTTGCAAGGTTAATATGTGTGCACGCCATATAAACATTGGAAGTTGTGATGGAAAAATAAATACATTTAATAAAGAAACAATATTGAACAATAAGTAGAATATTTTAAAGTAGTGACTGTAAATTAGACTAAGGTGAATCAACTGGTGGTGAGGTGTTGAGCTTACCATGTGTGGCATGCCATCACAGAAGGGTCCAGGAGAAGTCCTCGGTGATGTTGACTCCAAGGAATTTGAAGCTGCTGACCCTTTTGACCTTGACACCGTTGATGTGGATGGGCTGTTGTTCTCTGACTGGTCGTTTCCGGTAGTCCACTATCATTTCTCTAGTTTTGCTGATGTTGAGAGTCAGGTTATTTTCCAGACACCACTCGCACAGCACCATCACCTCCTCTCTATAGGCTGTCTCATCATTGTCTGTGATGATGGTTGTGTCATCCGCAAACTTGATGATGATGTTGGACTCGTGTTTAGCAACACAGTCGTGTGTGAACAGGGAATATAGGAGGGGGCTAAGCACACAACCCTGTGGCGTACCTGTGTTTAGGATGAGTGGTGAGGAGGCGTCTTTACCAACTCTCACCACTTGGGGCCTGTTTGTGAGGAAGTTTAGAATCCATCTGTAGATTGGTGTTCCCAGCCCAAGGTCAACGAGCTTCATGGCAAGTTTTGAGGGGATGATGGTGATAAATGCCGTACAGTAGCCGATGAAGAGCATCCTTGCATATGTATTCCCTTTTTCCAGGTGAGTGAGGGTGGTGTGCGTTGCCAGGGCGATAGCATCCTCCGTGGCTTTGTTTGTCCGATAGGCAAACTGAAGAGGGTCCAGTGTGTCAGGGAGGAGCAGATGTGACCTCTGACCAGCCGCTCCAGGCACTTCATGATGACGGATGTCAGTGCAACAGGACGGTAGTCATTTAGACAGGAGACCACTGATATTTTGGGAACAGGAATGATGGTGGATGCTTTGACGGACATGGGGACCACTGACCATTGACATGTCTTTCATGAGGTCACCCGCTGGGGTCTCTGAAGACCTGATCAGTTAGTGTTTTTGGTGTTATAAAACAAGATGTAACAAGAGAGCCAGGTCTCGCTATGAAACTAGACATTCATTGGTTAATAACTTGTCATCTACAAATTGTTAGCCAATCAGCATACTTGAGAATATCCTTTCTGAAGCATACTATGACCAATCCTTACAAAACGGACTTCATTTGAACAAAAATGAGTGACAGAAGGGTGAAACTTTTTTCAACTACAGGCAGTGGTTGATTTAATGGTAGCTACCTGTTGGCCATTCAAAAGAATCCGGGTTTAAGGTCTTTCCGTGTTGGCTTTACTTCTCTTACTATGTCCCCAGCAGAGGAATTTTATATCCTGCACTTTTCCTGTTGTTCAAACATGATTTTCTATGGATTACAATGAAATTTATCAGAAAGTTATTCCTCTGTGGATACATTTTAAGTATTTTATGCACAGCATATTTGGCACATTCTGCAAAGAAATAATGATATCCCCATCTGCCCCACCTGCGCTTTGCACACTGGTATACTAAAACTTAAATATAAGTTAAACTTCAATGTAAAAAACACTGGCATGTACTCTAGCTTAAAACTACAAATGATATAATGTACGAGTAGCCCATTAGTTTGTAGCTGACTGTTCATTGCTAGTAAATATCTCCCCCTATGTATAAAGTACTTGAAGTGGTCCTGGGATGAAAAGGAGGTGATCACGAAGAACAAATCTGCCAAATTAAGATAGAGGTCAAGACTGCTGACTTTACCCTTGCAGTTTTTTTTCTGTCAGAAATATCAAACAATAACGTGAGGGGTTGTTATAGGGCTGAATGAACTTAACCAAGGAAGAAATTTGCAAAACATGATGCTACATAAACACTGAGTTTTCTTGCTTCAGTATTTAGAAGTGAAAATCAGCTGTACCTGATGTTAAAATACTTGACAAAAGGCAGATAAACACCTGAAATATCCACAGGATCTCTTTCAGTACATTCGAAAGGAGGGTCACTCGCTACAAAACAGACTTCTGTTGACAGACTTGTCCTGTTTGCATTTCAAAAAGAGGCTCCAGACTGAGATAAACACATTATGCAAACAAACCCAGGAGCCCTTTTATCTGCTGCTTGTGATGATCTCTTGTTTACTGCCTAGTACCATAGAGCAGGTGTATGAGGGTGTTCAGACACTAATATTTGCCCTTTTCCTGCTGTTATTTTGTTACATAAGGAGAGTATCAGTATGAGAGTTCAATCTACTAAGGTGTAACATGTAAGCATGTGGCATTACATCAGCCACTGTGTACAGAGAGTCTCTCTCTGGGAATAATCCATCACAACATGTCCCGTTACAAGCCTAACTGTCAAGTCCTGTTATTCAGGATGTCTTTGTGAGCCTCGGCAACGTCTGATGTCATGTTTGCTTTGACACTTCTTATTGTAAAAATGACAAATTTGAAACAGCTGCCAAAAGCAAACAGACAAATGTTGGCGTGCAAAACCCAGAAAAGGCAGTGGGTTTGTTATTTAAAGCACTCGAGATCCAAGAGTTTTTCACACATCCTGCCCACGCTCTGCTGTATCGTGACTTCAGCTGGAACACTGACCCTACCCCTGCTTAGTTATTGTCTCTTTATCTTTCTCTCTCTCTCTCTCTTTGTGCGCAAGTATCAGTCTGAGTTTGCGTGACTTGTGCCAAGTGCAGATTCCCACATTTCTAAAGTTACAATCATGCCGTTTGTGTGAGAGTTGGAGGAGGGAGAGAAATAAAATCATTTCTGAGAATGTTTTGAAGATGCAGGAGACATGATGAAGTCTAGAAGCATGAGGTTGTGCTTCATTTTTAAGAGACATTAAAATGTATGCCCACAAATGTCAGTGCACACCGTTGCATGACAGATGATTCAGGAATGTCTTAATGGGTGGAAACTATTTGTGCACGTATGCAGCTCAGGACTGACCTGTTTGTTTGTTCAAGAATATAATTAGGAGAAATTCTCAATAATGCCTAAAATAGGTAATGAAAATTTGATTATAGTTGATAGAAAATAAAATCATTACCTTTTATAGTTCTTAAAATCCTACTGTGCTGGTCATGGAATGACATAACAGTTGTTATTAGTGACCTTTTAAACGTCTGTGGTACACTTTACTTTGAAGACATTTCCAGCTCATTTCCCTGGTAGTTTCCCAGAAAGTACTGCATAATAACAGAACAAATAGGCACATTCCATCTATACCCATAAGCAAATTCACTGTCTATTTTGCCAGTTATTTTTCTGGGAAAAGTCCTGCAATTTATTATGAAATCAAAAAAAAACAAAACACGTTATTTTGTAAATTAAATAATGTTATTTTTGAATTGAGATCTATTAATTTTTTTCCCCAGAAACATGGACTCAACTCCTATTTTACTATTTAACACACGATGAATTCCTGTAAACTCCATGTCCAACCCACTGCAGGATTTGCTTGTCCCTCGCATGGCTGCATATTTAAATGTGGCCCTGCACCTGCCCTGTAAGAGGACGACGTGCCGCTCTGTATGGCTGATGGAAATATTTAAAACAATGCAAAGAATGCAAATGCAGTTTGTCTGGATGTGCGTATGAGCTGGGAGGGAAAACTCCCTATGAGTGTGCGTGCGAATACGTGCTAGTCTACTGTATGCTTCATGTGCTGGGACACTCTGTACTTCTGAAAGCCTAAAACCCCTCAGCTTAAGGGAGGAGGGATGGTGGTGTGGATGGGGGTGGGGGGTGTTATACAGTGTGTCGCCCACAGTGGGATTGACCTAAATATTACCTCCGTGTGTGTGTGTATCTGTTATATCTCTGGTGTTATTTCACGAGAAGGCAATTAGTGTCTCTCCATCTTGGCCTTGAGTTTTTGTGTGTTCCCCTCTTTCTCCATGGATACATGCATGTAGGTGATGTAAAATAAGGGAGGGATTGGTCAAAAGTAAGCTGCACAAAGAAGAGCACAGGAAAGAGAGAATACAGGAAGGTCTCATGAAATAAAACTTTTTTTGTACACTATATTGCTAAAAGTATTCACTCACTTCCATGGCCACCGGTGTAGAAACTTGAGCAGCCAGGCATGCAGACTGCTTCTACAAACATTTGTGAAAGAATGGCTTGCTTTCTGGAGCTCAGTGAATTCCGGTGTAGTACCATGATCGGATGCCACCTGTGCAATAAGCCCATTTGTGAAATTTCACACAACTATATGTTTCACAGTCAGCTGTTAGTGGTGTTATAACAAAGTGGAAGCAATAGAGAATGACAGCAACTCACCCATGAAGTGGTAGGTCATGTAAAATCACAGAGTGGGGTTATCGGATACTGAGGAACATAGTGCGAAGAGAGTTGCTACAGACCTCCATGTGGCCTTCAGATTAACTCAAGAACAGTGCATAGAGAGCTTCATGGAAAGTGTTTCCATGGCTGAGCAGCTGTATCCAAGCCTTCACTAAGCACAATGCAAAGTGTTTGATGCAGAGGTGTAAAGCACGCCATCACTGGACTCTAGAGCAGTGGAGACAACAGTGCTTTCTGGAGTCACACTTTTCCGTCTGGGAATCCAATGGACTGGTGAGGGTTCAGGGGTTGGCAGAACGGTGTTACTTGTCTGCCTGCATTGTGCCAAGTGTAACGTTTAGTTGAGTTTTTAATGGCTTAATAAGAAAAAAGATCATTAAGTTTGAGTTTGTGAAGTTTCTGCGAAGACTGCTGCCAAACATGTAGCTCATTTCCTCCATTTCCAACTGCAGGATTTGCTTGTCCCTCCATGTCTGCATATTTAAATGAACTAACCCAGTGGATGACTTGGTTAATTTTACCCTCAGATTAATTTAAACCAAAATGCATCTCTAAGAGTCACCTGACAGTGTTTACTCCTCTTCCAGATATCAAGAAGAATCCACTTTTGCTGTAGCTTGCTGCTCTGACGCCATGTAGTGGGTCAGAGGTCGGCCAAAATTCAAACTACAAAACATTTTCTCCCACTTCCTCTCAAAGGTTGGTTTACTTTGAGCATAATAGCTGTGTTCGTATTAGCTCAATAAAATCATACCAAAGAAGAACATGACTGAACAGAGCAGGACTATGTATATTGTGGGCAGAGATGGGCAGTAACGTGTTACTTGTAAAACTAACCCAAACCATCACGCCTCCACCACCGTGCTTGACAGTTGGTATAAGGTCTTATGTGCTGCTGTGTTTTATAGTCAAACATCTCCACTTTGGTCTTCTTGTTCTAGAAGACCAAAGTGGAGACAAAACCTTTTTAGAAAAAAGCAGTTTTCTCCTGGCAAGCCATCCAAGCAAGCCAAACCTGTTCTGTCTTTTTCTAATTGTACTCTTAAATATTTAACCTGCTAACTGAGGCCTGTTGAGTCTGAGATGTAGTACTTGGGTTTTTATACATTACGCGGTCTGATGGTCTGACTGCGTAGGTAAAACCTTGGACTCCTTTAAATATGTTCAAGTTATTTTACAATAAAAATAAACAGTAGGGGAGTGAGCTAGCTTTTTTTCAGAAATGGTTGATTTTTCATATATAATAGACCTAATGCTTTTTCAGCACTGCCCTGCATATCAGTGCTTTCTAGCAGGATTTCACAGATTAACCCCCTGGTATATGACTCTAACTCAACACGTTAAAATAAGACGTTGCATGTCTCACCTTCACACAGAGTTCTGATGTAGATGATCAAGCATGTGTTTGACCCTGACAGCAGCAATATCTCAAGCATTTCGGAAATCTTTTCACTTTTCTTACTTGTATCTGATGGCATTTTTTATGTGCACACAGCCTACTGGTGATTGGCAGCATACCAAAAAGCCATGCATGCTATAAAGTAGGCTTTGAACGGGACTACGAAATGGAAAGTGTTCGTGCCAGTTGCTTCCTATCAGCTGATGATGGTAAATTAGGATCAGTTGGTAGGATCCACCTGAAGGTCACATGCCTTTTGATTGGCTTCAAATTAATGCACTAAAGCTTGCAACACGCCGATTGCAGGGCATGATTAACAGTGTAATGCTAACTGAGTTACTAACTGCAGAACATCGAGACATGACCTGTGGAGGTATCACATGCCTGCTGCTCATGTGTCCAATTAAAGAAGATGGACAGTGTGTGTCAGTAGAGATGGTTTGCTTTCAATGTCATCGCAAGTTAAGCTCCACTCGGGTGTGTCTGAGCTCTCCTCTTTGTTTTGCCTCCGTCTGTAGGTTCTTCCTGCTGATGCTGGCTCCATGTGTCACTGGCTGCTGCCTGGAGCCACACTGAAAACGTGACCAGGACACACACATCATAGGAGAGAAGAATTTTAAAAAAAAACAACAAAAAACTATAACATTGTCTATTTAGATTAAGTGTATAAAATCTTTTAGCTTTCTTTTTGAAAATATAATATGTATATAGTGTTTATTCTGTAAATTTGCATGAAAGCCTTTAAGCACTCTCACACTTTAAGGATTAAAAAGGAAAAGGACTGTCAAAGTCACCAAGTCTTATTTATAAACGGGACTGTAGAGAAAGTGCTGCCATCATCAGAGATGCAGATAGATTATAGACGGAGAAAAATCCAGCATAGGAAGGAAAAATACAGCTTGAAAGGAACTTTACAGATCTGGTGATAAGGTTTTGCGTGTCTTTCCGCTGCTGATGGAAAAAGACGATGAATGTGGAAATGGTGTGAGGTGAGACGCGAAGTATGGCGTGAGGAAGAAAAAAGAAGAGCACTGATTTCTCTTCCTCTGTCTGGGGAACAGGAAAAAAACAGGAAACACTGCAATGATAGAAGCTGTGTGTGTATGTGTGTGTGGTTGAATGCTTTTTGTGAGGCCAAGAACGATATTTAGACTGACCCACATCAGCTCGATCTATCTCAGTTAAATTGCTGTCTGTTTGGAGCGTAAGCAAAATGCCTCCCTGCAGTCCTGTGACAGAAATACGAGCTGCAGAGGAATGCTCGCTTGAAGGATGAACTCAGAATAAATATGAAGTGACTTTGCTCTCTCAAATGATGTCCACACTGTGCACACCCAGGCTGCGTCTCCACAAACAAAAAGGAGGATTTGTGAGTTTCTGCAAGGAGCTTTGCACGATCCAGACAGGCACATGTCAACCAGCTGCTTATTTACCCATTTACAAAAAGGTTCCAGTATCTGGGCTGATCTAGGGTCAGGCTTGCATGGCTTTTAGTGGATCTTTCTTGAGAGGCCTCAGGCTTTGTCCACCATTTGGTGCACATCTGCTCAACCAGTGGAGACTTTGCATAAAGGAAAGAGTCTAACTTACTCAACAAGAATAATTTACATGCAAAAACTCTGGATTATATCAATCAGGTCATATTCACATTGGTCCTCCGTGCCAATGAGAAACATTTGCAACACTGGCTGGGGGTCGTGGCTATTTATGAGATCGCTGTGGTTTTAGGTCATATTAGTGTGTCACACAAGGTCAAGACTTCTGTTTCCTGTGGTCTGAAGTCTGAGTGCTTAGTTTCCATGTGGCAGCAGAGGAAGAACACATTTAATGCTCACAGTGGCATTGTGACAGCCATGCGTGCCCTCTGATTTTTGCTGCTCAGCACATTGTCGGCCAGACATCTCAGAACTGTCTGCTTTTGAATGTGCAAAAGAGTTTAGCTGGAAATAACAATAAAGTTTAGTAGGAATAACAATAAATAGATCAACTAAATGCCCAGATACATCTGTCAGGTCCCATGTCAGGTCTATGCTGGATTCTTTTCTTTTTCTTAAGGATAGTTTTAAGGCCTGCCACTTCTTTGGCCGCCCACTTGTCCAGTTTCCTCAATTTTTTTAAGGGCACACTGCACATGCAGATTTTAAGTTTTCAGCTAATAGCTGTTTGGAAAGAGCCTTGTTGGTGCAAAATAACTATTTTATGTCTGTCAAATTTTGTTATTGTTGGCATTTTTTCATAGATTCAACTAAAGAAATGGGAACAAATTATATGTTTTTGTAACAAAGTGCCTAAAGATATCATTTAAAATCGGTTCTTTGCCTAGTTGTCTGTTATGTGGGCACAACACCAGTTCATCCCTTGAGATAGGTGCCTTTTTTTGTTAATTTATCGGTCAGTGTTAAGGGGTTTAACACAAAAACAAAACTGGACTGAAAATAAATGAAAAAGCAGCTAGTGTCTAAAGAAAAACATTGAAAAACCTTCAGAAAGCCTGAAGAACTATTGCTCAAAAGCACTTTAAAAATGTCAAGAAAGTCAGGTTGCTTGGAGGTAAAATATAGAGGAAAGAGGCTTTTTAAGACTTGTGCAAAATAAACTATTGCTGCATATTTTATAGTAACGTCTTCTCACATTGGAAAGAGACTTGATGACGTTGTTAATACCTGTAATACTATATTAATATTTGTCATGAACACCCCTTTTTAACATAACCGGTAATTCTCCAGGCTAATTTAATTAATAATGTGTTTATTACAAGTCACGTTGTGTTAATACCACTGTGCGTAGCACTGTGAGTAACTTGAGCTAATATGTGTAGCATCCATTACTGCAGATAAACACCATTTAATCAATACTTTACACTTTTTAAACTTTGAAAAGAATAAATTTAAAAAAAATTCTATATATCTTATTATCCTTGAATACTACTACAGAAAAGTTTACTTCTCAGAAACTTTAAATGCTAATTATAATAATTGTACCTAACAGTTATAATAATTGTTAATGGCTTGCAGTTCGATAGTAGTTTTGCTTGTTAAGCTATGTTTGTTTGGATTGTGGGTTACCAGTGCTAGCTATTATCAAAGGAATCTACAGACATATTGAAGGGTACTAGTATGAGTGGACAGCCAATAGCTTATTTAGTTTGGTGAGTTATGGAGTTAAGTAGGTCAGACACAAATTGGCTCTTTTGGTCAAACTGTTATTGAATTGTGTTTGTAAGTGTGATGCCAATATATGGCCTCTGTTTCTCTTGTTCTTTGTGTCTGTGTGCGTGTTTTATTGTGTGACAGTAGCTTATATTTAGTTACAGTTTTCAACCACTCTCATTTTATTAATTTTATTTGGCTAACCTACCAGACACCGGCTCTGTACTCCACTTTATGGCTCATAAACTGAAAGTCTTTCAAGCATCCTTCTCAGAAACTGGATCAGTTTGTACCATAAACAACCTGATTAAGAGGAAAGCTCTTTAAGTGAACATACCTCTTCTGGGCCTGTTGTTGTCTGTCCTGCTGTGTCAGGTTAGCAGTGGTGTAATGACTGTCTGGTTGCACAGACAACACACACTCACACTAGGCAAAAGCAAAGCGGCCAATGCAAACATAATTAAAGTGAAGTGCACTTAAGAAGAATCCAAGTGACATTTGAAGTTACTGCACATAGGCAGGAGAATAAAGTTTGTTTTGAAAAGCATGCGACACTGATTTAGATACAGTCTGCTTGAGAAAATATGAGCAGGCGAACAAAGATTCCCAGAGTTAGTGGGAAAAAGGCGGATAAATTTGGGTGTTCATTTAAATAACACAAGGGCTGTGTAGATTTTATGAATTTTAAAAGCTCAGCCCTGCCCTTGTGTGGTTTCTTTTATCGTCATTGCAAATCTTCCAGCAGCACAAGCCAGAAATGCTTTTTCACAGTTACACGGTGAAAAAATTAAAGATGCTCAGAGAACCAGTCAAACCAGTTCAGCACAGCTGAGAGAAACTTCAGACAGACAACAGACAAAAATCATTATCTGTGTCTGCTGTGTGAATAAAATATCATTTTAAATTTAGAAGAAAGTAAAAAGGGAAAAGGTGACCAAATTGCCCAGTTATGGCAACTGGACACTTTTAAGCTGGAGGTGTTTCCTGTTTTGACATCTTCCGGGGAGCGGTGAAGGTGCTAAGGGGAGGAAAAGTGGAGGATAACATAGAGCCATAATCCCCCATAATCCACCCTTCTCTCGCCAGTGGGGGCGCAGGCTACGTGCCGCTCTCTCCACGCTTCCGTCTGCTGTTTGTTTTGAAATTTCAGAAGGCCCATGGCACAGCAGTGGGGGCACGTGCCTCTGAGACATGTGACTTTGGATGGAGGACAAACGAGGACACACGGACACGTACTGACCACCATGAACATCTACTGCAATGTCCCTTGTTAATTTAAGGGCCTAATTCAGGTTAAGGCAGCAGCTGGGTTTAAGATGACTTAAGCGTGTTATTTTGTGTGCTTTAGGATGAAGATGAATGTTTCACTGTCTTATTACTGCTTCAAGGTCACTGACATTGCTTTTGGTCAACGGAAAATATGAGGCATGAAGTAAAAATAATAATCTTGCAACACTGGACAACAGCAGGAAACTGACTCCTCTTTTCAAAGCGCGCTGCATGTTGAGTACATTAGGGCATAACTTTTTTTAATCCAGAATGATGTGCTCATCCCCAACTGCATCTGGAGGCTTAAAATACCCAACTTGTGTAGCTTCTCTCCATTTATTTCTTCTCCTTTTTTGCTAAACATTGAAGAGCATACAGCTGCAGAATCTTTCATTTGGATTTAATCACACAAAGTATTACTAGCGGTGCTTTTTGTATCTTGTTTATGAGCCACTGATTCAATAAGCAGCATGTGGAAAGTATCCACGCAGTAAACAAAGCAAAAAAGTTTGAACGAGGCCTGTTTTTTGCACGCAATTGTTCACATAAAAAGTGATAGACGCCCACGTGTGATCACCATATGAAGGCATGCATGGGAATGCTTTTCAAAGGTCACAGAGATAACCACACTGATGCCTTTGCAGCATTTTTGTACCAATCAGAACACCTCCTCCAGAGCACTGATCATCATCTGACATACTTTATTCTGTAGGTATTAGAGGTGCACTCCCTATAATTTGTAATCTCTCTTCTAGCTGACTCTTTCCTCGTCTGTCACGCTCTATTTAGGCACAGCAGCAGCGTGTTCACACCTCCCCTCAGCTGCTACCCAAACACAGTGACATGACCCACATACAGCAGCAGCTAACTAACTGTGGCGAGAGTCACAGTGATTCCACAGGAACGTCTACGGACGAGTTTGGAGCATTTCTCTTATTGGCATCACATGGTGAATCAACCGGCTCGCTCTTTGTGTGTACTTTCTGCGTGAGTTGATGTTAAGATCTGTGCAGGGATGTTCTCATGGGTCGCCTGTGACAGCAGCTGACTCTGATTGAGTATGAGTGCTGATTGAGGGCACATGTGTCCTGCTGTGTCTGTGTTTGCCACCATGACGTCACCCGCTGCTTTGCTGTCTTGACGTGGGGTTTAATGTCATCGGCATGCTGGTGTTTTTTGAGAGAGCTGGCTACTAATTTATCCGCTGAAACTAGTAAATTTCACTATAGACAGACACATACCTTCTAATTAATGTCAAACAACAGACTAGTAAAATTCTAGCAGTTCACTTGCCAAACTTCTTAGACAGGCTGAACCTCATAGCAATACAGCCTTAATAGAAATGGCCTCAGCGGAAGGGAGACTATCAAGAAGCAACACTAAAGGAAAGGAAACAGTGAGAAAAGGGTGAGGTATACAAAATTACACAAAAACTGGACTAAAAATCAGTGGTAACAGGTCTGATGGACTGATTTTTGGTTCGAATCATCCTAGGTATGTACAACATTGGGCGTCTACAGCCATCTGTGAAACATGGTGGAGGCTCTGTCATAGTTTTAGGTTACATTTCAGCTAGTCGTTTCAAAACTGATGAATTATGAACACAAAAAAATACACTGCCAATGCACTGCCAATGGAGTAAAATCATACCTGGATAGTGCCCCACTTTGTGTTTTTCTATCAGTCATGGATCGGCCTCCCCAGAGCCCAGACCTTAACATTATTGAAGCAGTTTGGAATCATGTTGACTGAGAACAGAACAAAAGGCAGAAACATCCAAAGAAGAGCTTTGAATATCTTTCAAGAAGCCTGGAGAACAAGAAAATGACTTTAAAAGTTGCCTGAAACCCTTTACAAATATAAAGTTTTTATCTCTTTTAGATGATTTACTTTGGATTTTTTATCGTAGCTCAGCTAAAATCTGGTTTAAAACTTATATATTTGGGATTTCACATTCACCATGTTAACAGGTTTTCTCTCTGTGTGTGTACAAACACAAGGTGTATTTCTGATTCTGGACTCTGGATGAGTTAATCCCTACATAGAGTCTTAATGGTAAGTCTAGAGGAGGTGGAGCCCTACTTCTTGCCAGTCTGGACATTGAGGGTTTAACCAGCAGGACACCTGCTTTCTCAGCAATAAGGAATACATCAACAACACAGGGGAGGTCCACTTGTGGGGGTGTAAAGAGGATTTCAGGGGTCGTTTGTGGGGCAGAATGGTCTTTGCATGTCTGAAAACAGTAGGCCATGAATACACAGAGAATTAGTTTTAGCTTATATGTACCTGTCAGTAAACACTGACCTGGGATGACAACAACCACAAAAAAAGTGAGTAAGTGCCCTCCATATCTACCTCTGAACATCACCAAAAATAGATGGGAGACTAGATGAGGAGATTAATCTGCACGTTATCCTTCAGGCTTGCTGTACATCCTGTCCTCAGGGTCTGGCCTGCCTGAAGAAAACACCTTTTGTCAATGAAATGGGATTTGCGAAAGTGCCATCTGGACACAGGAGCAGAAGCTCTGCCTCCACTCTGTGTCTGATCCACCAGAGATGGTCATTACGAGGTCAGGATCTAAGATCAGACTGATCTGAGGAGGTCAGGTCAGAAGCCTTTAGTTACGTATATGTTAGATCAAAGACCACTACTGATTAGATTTTAACCCAGGACTCCCCAAAGTGATGTACTCTGTCGTACTCAGGTGTTATTTATACATAGGCCATAAAATTATGGGCTCCAACAGTTTAATTTGATTGAATATCACACAAGGCAGGTCGTTTTTAACTTACATAACTGAAAAAAACCTAAAAGTTGACTTTTAGACTCCCTGCAGTCAGAGGAAATTGAGTCGGCTCTGGCACAGGAGGCAGAGTGAAGCCTAGAAAAAGCTACTAAAAATATCGTGCAGGCTCAGTGAGCTGCTCCACTGTGAGATTCAAATGAGGCTTTGAAATTAAACGTCAGTCACTGCGACGTGGTTAAGCCTCGGTATTCTCGAGCTTTCTGCCACAACTCATGTCCTTCATGAACGGATGGTGTTTGCTTAGATTGTGAATTGAACCAAATAATTAAAATTTTTTAAATATAAGTGCTGGTAAAACTAAAATATTACAGTTCAACCAGTAAACCTCTCGTTAGGGTGACCAGAACCCAACAAACTAAACACAGTGTTTGTGTGGGACAAAGTGTGACACGTTAATAATGCTGGGAGGTAGTCAGATGTTTTATATTTAAATGCAACTTTTCTTTTCTTTCCAATCTTGATGAAGCTTTGCATAAACATTGTCTAGGGCACCGTGATTGCCAACATCTATATGGCATATACAAATGTTTCATGCAAATCCCACAATCATATATATTTGTAAATGTGATGGTTCAAATGAGCACTAAATGGAATGCTATTGTATAGAATTGAATATCATAGTATAGACATGTGTTTTTATGTTCCATATATCCCATGCATAGCTAGTAAGGTTTGGTAGAAAGAAAAAGAAATTCTTCTTACGCTAGCATGCGATAGTCTTCATATACTGTATTATCTGTTATTTCAGATGCTTTTCTGTCTAGTAACAGTTTTGGGGTTTCAGTTGGGATATATCCATAGATTGGCTTTTTTGAGACATATCTGACTAATTTTAGCAATTTCTATCCAATTATGACACACACTTTGTAACTTTCATTGATAGGCATAATTTTCATTTCACTCTACAGTCCATCTAGCCTTTCAGGAAAAAGGCCACAGATGGACTGTAAGGACCTGCATGTTCTGCAGAGCCCCAGTCAAAATGTGGGACATTGTCTCAAGAAGTGGGACAGGGGGACAAGGAATAAAGATGCTGTGTAGCCCCACTTAAACAGCAACATTTGGTTACACATAATTCTCAGTGATGCTCCTTTTAACCTTATGTTTTGCACTTCCTATACTTTAATGTCCTTCCATCAAACCTTTACCTTAACATATAAACAGCTCACCATTAGTAAAAGTCAACAGAGCATGCTTCTATTTTAATAAATAATACAGGTGATTTTATTGACTTTCATTGACAAGCACTGTCATAAATATTAATGACCAGTTTTACTGCACAGCTGCACACGTTAATGATTCTGGGTGTGGCTTTGGCCTGATTGAACAGGAGAAATTATGTTCGTCTTTTTCTGATTTCTTACTTCTAAAATCTCTGGCTCTGAATAAATATATCACGCACTGTGGCAGCTAATCTTTACCCGCAAAACTACACATTCATACTGTTCAAGCATTTTATAAGTCTCAACTTTCCCTGCAAAATGAAACTAACGGCTGATTTTACCCGTTTAAATATAATGCACTAAAAACGGGGCGGGACCTCCGTTGTAACACGTTTCAGTGTCAAACTCGCCATCTTCGGCTCCTCAGCCGTCGTTCTACATTTTTCCTGCTCGCTCCCCTTTTGCACGTTCTCGCAATTAGCGGGCATGTCCATGTGAATCGGGCGGATGGGCGGGCCGACCATAAGGTTCTGTTGGGGAGGCTCGGCCATATGGAACCAATGAGACACCCGTGTAATATATAAATATTTACGTAGTAGACTCACTTGCGCATGCGCACGGAGGTTTGGCAGAGCCAGCCATTCATGTTGTAAACTGGGAAGCCATAAATATTTATAAATTACCATTTTTCTAACTAAATCTATAATGCCTATAATTTTTCAGCTTCCAGAGGAGAAAAGATGTAAACATATGATAAATTTATGACTTAAAACAAACAAACAAAAAAACATTCCCAGTTTTGTCATGTTTTTCTTTTTTTATTTGAGGTGCAACTGTCTAGTGCAATTGTAACGTCACATTTGTGATGGGCTGAGGAACATGCACAAAACATCAACATACTTCTGCTGCTGGGCATTTTCCTTTTCTTTCTTTTTTTTTTTAAGCCAGATGTCTCATTATTGTGTTCAGCGCTCCAGTTGCACTGAGCAACTCAAACACTTGGCTGTACAAAAAAATAATAATAATAATAATAAAAAAAAATATGCTAAGATTTATTTAAACAAAACAAAACAAAAAAAACTAAAACTACACACGTCTCCAAATGGTTAAAGAGTCCAGAACATTTGAGCGAGTGAGTTTGAAGCAACGGCAGATACAGTACAAGGCCGTGTGTCACCACAGGAGAGACAGCATCTTAGTGTGGAGGTAAAAGGTCCTCTTCTGTTGCCACCCTGAGTAATGACATCACAGGTAGATCAGAGAAAAACCTGGCCATACCATAGATATATATACAAAATAGTAGAACAACAACAACAAAAAAAAGGCTTCTATATATGTATCTATGGTTGGAAACCAGGCACTTGGCAGAGTTGAACTGGAAAATTTTCACCTATACAAAGATCACTAGCTAGAAACAGTCATGTCCTATCGAACTGCCTTCCTGCCATTTATTTTTACAGATCACTTGGACATTATTACATTAACAAGAGCCAAAACAAAATTAATAGGACAGACAAAACAAGCTTCTCCCAGCCCTCCTTAAAAAAAACCCCCAAAAAACATTGATCCCCTGCATAAATCTTTAATGCGCTGTCTGAGAAAGAACAAGGAGGGGGTGTCAAGGGTGGGCAACGTGGACCTCAAACTCAGTTCTCAAAGTGAACAATGAGAAGCAGCTGATATTTAATTCATAGGTTTTATGACCATCCTCCCCTTGAAGAATGTCAAGACTGGTGATCCTCAGAGATCTGGGACTTTCCCGGATTGAGGGTGGGTTGTATGAATCTTCTGTCATCCTTTAAAAGTCCGCTTGGGAAAAAAAAGTGCAACAGGAAAACAGGAAGATGTTGAATTAAAAAAAAAAACAAAAAACAAAAAAACACTGTGCGCTGATGGACAGTCAGGGTGCGGCAAGGCGGGGTAGGGGACGATGGCACATGTTTTCAGTGGGGAGGGGGTCACACCGCAACGTATTCAACGGCACTGACAAGAGCCTGCTTCTTTGATTGGCCGGGCCCTTGGTTAACTCCTCCCGCCCTCTTTTTTTTTTTTTTAGCGGCCCTGAAGATGGCGGCAGGGTCGGTTCCTGTTAGCTCTGTCCCTTTCCCCACATTGTTGTTGTCACCATGATGATGATTACAACAACAACCAGCATGACAATGAGGATTGTCTGAAGCGGGTGGTTAAAAGTCAGAAAGGAGGCAAAGACGCGCACGCAGATGCACACACACTTACACATTACACATCGGTGTGACTCCAAAGTCAGTTAAATAAAATGTGCAACAAAAGAGAGTGGTTCATCCTCCGGCTGAGCCCGAGTGTGTGCTCCTCCAAGCACTGGCAGAGTCTTAATGCTAGAGTCTGTTCACAGTATGACGAGACTCCTTTCTCCTCCTCCTTCTCATCTTCTTTCTTCCATCCCCCCGGTCTCTCATCGTCAGAGGGCTCTCCAATGTCTGGGTTACGCAGATGTGCCGGAGCTCTGCGTGGAGGGGCCAGCCGGGACCGGAGGTTGGGCGGTGCCGGTCGGGGAGCCACCAGTCTGGACTTGAGCCTGGAACTGAGCCATCTGCTCGGGGCTGGCCAGGGTCTTGAGCAGATTGTTCTCCTGCTCCAGCTGAGTGTTGCGCTCGATCAGCTCTTTGATCTGCTCCTTCAACACCTCCACCTCCTCGCGCACGGCGTACATCAGGTGGCTCTTCACCAGATCCTGGAGGAAGAGGGTGGGGGATAAAGAATGAGTAAATAATACAGCGGCACTGGGCTCCTTACACAACGACGACAACAATTACAAATGTGCTTCTTTCAACTTTATATTTCCAGTCAGAAGTGAAATTATTGAATGTTTACTGGCTGGTTGTTCAACAGAAAGCTAAGCTAGCAACAATTATCGTAGTTTTTAAGCTAAATTAAAACTCAAACTGTACTATTTGAGGCTCCTTAACCCCTTTCAAAATCACGTGTTACACAGTTTGACACGTCTACATCAGTGTGATATGGATGTGTCAGAGGTGCACGGCTCCAAAAAAGCTGAATAATTTGCACAATACAGTTTGAAGCAATAGATTGTTACATCCATTTTTTTTTTGCAAATATGACAAATTAAAATCCATACATTTAAATGAATAATTAATGAAAATAAACTGTCATAAGGTTCAATAAACAAATTTTCTGGCAATTATTTTTCAGGCTTTAAATGGTTAAATTTAGATTTCCCCTACAGTCAGGTTTCGCATTTTTGTTGACATTTTATAAAACATACTAAAAGAAGAAACCCATGAGTAGACTACAAAGTTTTTCCTCCGTGCACCTGCCACGATTTGGCATTTCCAATATGACTAAACGCCATTTTCCTCTACTTTACATCACTGTGAGGTAAATATTTATGCATGTTTTGTTCAATATTTAAGACTTTTTATAAGCAAAAGGGTTAGTCGGCAAGCTTGCACAATGCACTTGCAATGCACAATGCACAAATGTAATTTGAGTAATTTCTGCAGAATAAAAACAAGCAGACATTGACAGGCTGCTGGGGGAAATGGGTAACACAGCAAAGGCTAAATTAGCATGAGCCTTGCAGGGGCATGCCAGCTGTCTCAGCAGCACGAGGAAAACAAGGGTGACATGAACTCCTGCAGAAACAGCTTCACAGATTATTCCCATGACGACGATGACGGTGATGATGAAGGCAGAACAGAGCTGAAGGGGGATTTGGGTTTAATAATCTGAGCATCCTTGGTGGACCCTCCTTCCTCCTCCCCCCTGCCCTGATATGTAGCAACTAGGGAACAAAATGTTCCTGCACCGGAGTGGGAGGAGCCAATCAGCGGCCGAGTTATTTATACCGCGCGGAGGGGAGGCTCCTGCTTGCCTAGCAACACTTGGAAACTAGAGAGAGAAGGGGCGTATGTAGATGTATTTGGGGGGGAGGGGGTGGGGGCGGCGTGTGAATCCTTAGCCCGACTCAAACTGAGCTACCAGAGAGCTCGAGGGTCATCGGGACAAATCGCGACAGAGCAGAAAGCTTCCCCGCAAACCCGCAGGTGCCCTAGTGCGCAAAAAACAAAACAAAAAAAAAAAACCCTTCCGACGCATCTGCATCTTAATTTCTAGAAAGCTCTTTCCAGTTTCCAGCGCTCTGTGCTCACTACACTGCATGCAGTGCAAGAAAACGCGAAAATAAAAAGGCAGGAGGGGCACAGTTTACCGCTGTAGGTGCTCGGGTTACATAACACCACAGGGCTGCAATTACGTGCAGAAAGCATACTGCAGATGGTTTAAAAATAAATACATTTTTTAAAGGGGTACAAAGTGTCACCTACCATTGCTTGCTCGATCTTGTTGTCGATGGCCACCACACTTGCACCCGAGGAGCTGCAAGACAGAGAGAGGAAAACCTGTTTGATGATGATGATGATGCAACATTAGCTGTGACCACTGCGGCTGTTGTTTTTCTCCTTCTCCCCTTAAAGACAGCGCTGAGAGGGATTTTAAGAAGTCTGCAAAGGCACCTTCCCCCCCTTCTAATTTTCTGCTTACAGCCTCAAAGACAGAGTGCTGACATTTACCTATTGTCAACCCTGACTGATGCACTCTCCTTCCCAAGCGCAGAGGACAGAAACGAAATCGAGAAATTCCTCAGTTGACAAACGCCAAGGTCCATTGCCACCGGGTAGCACTGGGAGCTCATGCTATCCCGTCCATTAAAAGCCCCGCAGGCGACGCATCGTGTGTACAAAGTTGGACTCCGGCGGTATAAAAGTAGAAAAAACAGCGCATTATTGAGAGCCGGGTGCTGCCACAGCTCTCCGGGCGACCGGCCGGGAGAGAGCACACAAAGACTGTAAGCGGCGGGCTGCAGCTCCGCTCCCTCTCTCCCTGATGCATGCGGGAAAACAGCTCCAGCAGCCCGCTGATTGGAGGACGAGATAGCTCATTTGCATAACACATGCGGCTGGCTGGCGCCTGATTGGCGGAGAGGAAGCTGCTTATAACAATATATGCGACACACATATATACACACATATATATACACACACATACATACATACATATGTATATGTATATATATATTTTTAAGCTATCTCAGGGGGTGTCAAACATGAGGCCCGGGGACCCAGAATCGGCCCGACAAAGACTCCAATACGGACTAACGGATGGTTTTGGATAACGTGAAGTAGGACAGGCATATTTGGACTTTTAATGTTTTTTGTTTTGTTGTTTTTTTTACAGCTTCTTGCTGATAAAGACCTCCCCCATGGCTATTTATGCTACGAAAGAGTAATTACTTAATATATTAAAAAACATAATGACAGAAAATTACTGCATTCCCCACCATCTACAGTAGAAATGTAGATGGGACATTTTTCTGTCCCTTTAAAACAAAAACCTTGTGTTTTATAATTAAAAAAAAAAAAGTCCATCAGAACCTTTTCTGTAATTTTACCCATATCTTACAATATAAGCCCAGAGTCACGCTGACTTATGTCTCCTATTTACTCAAGCAGAATTTTTTTTATCATATTAAAAAACTGGGGCGTGATGTTTAAACTGCACTACTTTATCTTACATTGAGATATCTTGGAGATTAAATGTGTAATTGAATGTTTGTACACTGATAGTTCTTTTTTCTTTTCTTTTTTTGTTACTGGTCCGGCTCCCATTGATATCAAACTGGGCTGTAGGTGGCTCACTAAATAAAACAAGAACATTCCTGTTTTACCTGTCACACCTCAAGAGTTATTACAGTTGTGTTTTCTAATTAGCTTTTATTTTTTATTTCACTTTGACTGATTGTGACTTCTTATTGTATGGAAGAAATATGTCCCACGCAAGTTTGAGGAAAATCAGCACAAATATTACAATAAAAACAAACTTCTTGAAAGCAGTTGACTCAGTAAAGCAGACGTCCAAATTGTTATTAATCATGTTTGTCAATCATCAGGCAAGTTGTAACATTTTTTTTAACCAGACTAACAAATACTAAAACGAGTATTTCCTCCATATTTTGTTTTATTTTTGTTAGTTTTCCAAGTTCACAAAATCATTTTAGTAAATGTAACTTGACCAGTTCAACTTAGTTTTTCTACATGATAAAGAAACACTGTTATATTTAATGGCAGAAGTGTGTCAGCATGACTCTTGGCTTAAACTGAAGGAAATAAATATTTTAAAATGACAGTAAAGTTTCTGTTAGCTTATTGTGCAGACTGTCCTGTGATCATAAAATACATAAAATAATAAAAAACTGAAAAAACCCATGCATTTTTACAATAGATGAAAATTTTAGTGAAAAACAAAAGTGTAGAGAAAAAGCAAAAACTTTTCATCATCTACTTGTTTATTTACTTAGTTGTTATTTATGTACTTTATTTGCTTTCGTGTAGTATGACTGACCATGGGGAAGGTCTTTCTCAGTAGTAAAAGCTGCAAAAGTTGTAAAAATACAGTTAAAGATCTAAGATTTATGCCCCTTCTTCACATTTTCCAAAACTGACCAGTGGGACAGATTGGAGTCACTAGTGGGCAGATTCTTGCACCGGAGCCTTATGTTTGCCACCGCTAAAAGAGGGTCACACAACAGGGCAGCTGTTCAGACACAACAAGCCTTTTTTTGCTTTCTCACATCATACACAGGATAAAAATGTAATGCAGGTATGGCAAACCTTCAGAAGCTGTTCTGTAAAACAATGTCGCCCCCTATTGGGTGTAAGTCGTGTGTTAAAGCCACTCATACATCTGAATGCATTACTGGCACTACCATGGGCTTTGAGCAACTGTTATCAAACTGACCAGGAGTTGACCCTAAAAGCAGGTAAAAGCCAACCTTGGCACTGGCCAGATGTCAAAGATAAATATAAACACAAAGCCTGAAAGTCTGCCGAGTGGTTTTCATGTTTCATACCAAACAGTGCAGCAGCTTTTTCTCCTCTCCAGGCCTGTTTGATATGTGGATGCACTCTGCTGTACAGTCACACTGGACCACCCTCTCTTCTTTGTTAGCGAGGAGGCGTTGTTGCAGATTATTTATAAACTCCCTCCTGCTCTTCTTTTGCCAGAACAACGATTCAGCTGGAGGAAAGCTCAGCACTGAATTTCATTAACTGTTAATCATTAAACAGAAACGAATGGGTGTTAACCCAAATTCGGCACTTTGCTGTTTGTTGCTGCCACAGATTTTCTCATTTATTTTTCTTCATAGAGCCAAGTCAAGATTTCAGGTCATTGTCTTAAAATTTTGACTTATTTCTTTGTTTTGTTTTGTTTTGAATTTGTTTAGGGTTTTTTTTTTTCCAGTGGTGGAAACAAACTTCCATAGTTTCCTGATTAATTTTGTTCTAATTTCATTTAAACAACTGGATGGTTTGACTTTTTTTTTAAAAACATTTTTTATGTAATTATTGGGAAATACAATGTGTAATCACATTAAATATATATTATTCCAGTTTAAATTAATAAAGCAACTCTACCTGAAACATATCAATTACAACTGTGTAATACTACTACTATTACGAGTAAAACAAAACATTAAATGAGGCATAGGAAAACTGCAGAGCTGACATCTTATCTCATTAATTAAGGAGTTATTTATTTTTGTCCAGCCCCCAGATTTACTTTTTTAAATTATAAATTAATTAACCATTATTTGCTTTCAGCACTGGTGGAACAAGATTAGTGGGAAAAAATGGCAATGACTCTCAAATTAACCCTCTATACATCATCATCATCATCATCTATATATATGATCATGGATTTTTTTTTCCTTTAAAAAAGAAAAAGAAAAAAAAGAAAAAGCAAAATAGAAATTTCTCAATTTCAAATGTAAATATTTAGTTTCTTTTTTAATATTCCACCTTGGAAAACTAAAATGTTATGCAGTAATAAATTAACAAAAAAAACAAAACAAAAGAAAAACCACCATACTGTGATAATTATATTTCAGATCACTACAAAAGCACAAACCTCTCCAATAGGATCAATATTTTCCTTAAATGGTCAATTAGATTATTTAACCGTGTGATTTTTACGGTATGGAGGAGTAGACATAAAATAAAGGAAGTAAATTTACTGGAAACAAAGCATGAAAAAAAGAAGCCGTTACTGTCCTGGCATTCGTGTTGTGGTTTTCGGTTTGAATTTCATTGACTGACTGCACGCATGTAAGAGACTGTAATCAGAGCTTGGAACAATCTGCACCTTTTAAGCACTTTAGTTGGGTTATATCAGTCCCTGGCTGGGATATTCATTAAAAAAAATAGCCGTGTTTAAACAAGGGAGTGTTGAGGGTTGGAGATCAGACCCCTCTCTGGGGAGGAGGAGGACGACAAGGCCTGTGGCCTGCTAATATCTTTGTGTTTCACTTCCTCTGGCTCCGGCATTGACTGTGGTGGCTCTGATGAAGGAACTTTGATAGGATCTAGTGATTTTAGAGAAGTCGGAAAAATAACATCTCCAGTTACTTCTGCTTTCCCCCCTTTAGCACACTTCACATCCAAAGAAGCATCATCACATGCTGCGGTGATATCTGCTTATAAAAAGAAAACAATGGGGAGGTGAGGGGGCTGCACGCCCACTATAAAAAGTAAGGCAATTTATCTACTAAAAAAGATTGTTATGCAAATATTTTATTGGGGTCTGGTCGTGTTGAGTGGCTCATTAGAGTGACTTTAACACAGTGCTTATCACTGACAGTTTGGACTGGAGGGAAAAATGACAAAGACAAAGCAGCTACAGCCAGTCACGCCCTCGTGCTCTCACAGTCGAGGGGAACGTGCACATGTAGAAGCAAGCCCGCATTGTCACTGAACAAACTGGCAGCTGGAGTTTAAGCGGCCTTTGCTGCAGGTAGAAGTGGGAAACACATTCACACGCTGATGCACGTTTATACTGGAAACTGCACCACAAGATCAAAAACAGCACACAGACACATCACCGCACAGCCCCGCTGCCATCCGCCTGGATTTAACCCCACCTAGCCGCTGCAAGTCCTCTGACAATGTGACAAAACCACAGCTATCGTTACCTCTTCAGATGCTTCTCCAGCTCCCAGAAGAGCAGCTTCAGGGCCATTCCGTCCCTGTCCTGCTCTGCTGCTCCTGCCCTGGCCAGCCCCTTGTCTCTCATTGATGCAAACCCACTTCCCCACCAAAGTGTCCCCAAAACAAACACCACTGCCACCAACACTACAACCGCACCCCCTCCTCTGTCCTCCTGACCTATGTCCTTTGGGCCCGACCCCCTCACTCCCTTCAGCTGTGGGAGCTTCACATAGGGGCGTCTGACCAGCAGCAGAGACTAGGAGAGGAGTGTGTGCGCGTACACAACAGGAGTGCACCTTAGTGTGTTACGTCCTCCTGATTTGCCTCCTAACTAGGCCTGAATTACAAGTAGAGGCTGAGATGATTGGGTACGTGGAGCAAAAGCATAGGAGGGTGGGCAGTGATGTCACTGCGTAAGGAGTCACGTCACCTCCTCTTCTGTTGTTATGTAAACTGTCAGCAGAGATCAGGGTGATCCGTCCAATAGGATGAGCCACTTTTGACCACGCACCCCCCATAAGAACTCTCCTGGCTGTCTTTAAATCACTCCCTTTGCTCTACACCTCGTCTCCCTTTCATCTTTTCTGTAATAGCCTATCTTTGATGATAAGAGAGGTAAGCCCTGAATACACCAGGCACTTCCCCGCACACCGCACCGACTCTTCAACTCATTTCGCGGAGAACGTTCACATTTTTAGCCATGCTGCCACCTCTCATCAGTGGTCGCACACGTGCCCTGAGTGTGGGTCTCAGCTATAGCACGCCTCACGTGTACCTCCACACTAGCAAAATTAAAAAAAAAAAAAAGAGATGGGGAAATACTTCAAACAAACACAAGCACATACGAAGTCTACACTAGTGTCTGAACAAAGGCCACAATAACAACAAACAGAGCCCAATTGTTGTTGCCAACATCGTCAATCAGGTCAATCAGCAGCACAGAGAGCAGCTCTGTGAGTTGCTGACTTGAAGAAAAGTAGAGAACAAAGAGGGAAAAGGGCAACTCTGAAGAGTGATGATGGCGAGGAGCCGTGGGCGCTACAAAATGGCGGAAAAAGGGCACACTTGGGGAGTTTGTTGGTGGGATTCAACTCGATGCACACAGTGAAATTATTAACCCCATTAGGTGGAAGTCACATCATCTTTTCTTTCCTTAACTGCCAGTGCCACTAATCCTAGTAACAGCTGGAAGTTGGCTGGTATCGGAAATAATCAGTGCAATTACTTTTGACTTGAAGCACCGATGCAAGACGGCCAGCGTTACTGCTCACGCTGTATATCTGTACATTGTGTGCTCGCACGCATGCTCGCTTGGAACAAAAGGTCTGAGTTAAGCCTTCACTGATGTTCAGGCAGTTTTACTTTCAGCCAATCACTGGTGCCGCAACAGACTTGGCTCAGCCAATTGTGGCAGACCTTGACGTCATGACATCGCATATGGGCTGCTTTCATTCATTATGCATCCAAGTCCCTCTAAAGCTTCTGTGTGTGGCCTGTACAAAAGTCTGACCTGTATGTTACTGTAGATATTGGACCCTGAAGACTACAGCCTATAAGAACTAATGTAGTAACACTGATGTGACCCTGATGTTTCAGGGACTTTAATAGCAAATTAAAATCCTCTTAGTTTTGGCGGTGATACCTTGTTGTGCAACTGCATCAAGCTACGAGACTGACTTAGTTAGGTAACGTCCCAAACGCTGCACAAAACAACAAGCAGGAGTCGGTGCTCAATTTAACGCTTTAGCAGCGCACCTTTGCAACAGCTTCACCCTTCTCTTCATTCAATACAAGCAGAACTCGACCAACACTGTTGTCCACCTTTTTGTACAGCTCCGAGCAGAAGGCAAAACAGTGGTGGGGTACATCGTTTGCCACACCCTGTGGAGCTTACATAAGAGTGGATGCGCTGCCACAATGTGGTAGCAGATGATGCAGGGTTTATGTTGTTCACCTAGTTAAATATATTAGTCTAAATATAATGTTTTGCTTCTTTTGGGGGGGGTTAAATTAATTTGAATGCATTTTCTCCCATTTTTATTTTCATTTAGTTCCCACACTGGGTTTGATTATTTCAATTTACATGTAGTTTAAAAAGTATTTAGTTTTAAATAGTTACATTTTTCATGTTACCATCTCACGCCTACGCTCTGTATTGCTTCAGTTACTTAATATATTTCTCTTAGCCCTAGTTTAAATTCATATTTCAGTTAACTAAAATGTTTTGTTTTACACCTTGCTTCAGTTTGATTGTTATCGCACCCAGTTTGTGGCTCCTAGCTTCAGAATTGAGTGTTAGGGCTTTTCTGTTCAACACTGGGAACTGCACAGTCGGGCAGTATCAATTTAATCTGCAGGATAGGGACCATTAAAAATAAAAATCGTGGAGCGTTAAATATTCTGTAAATCTAGAGGAGCAGCACTGTTCTGTGTCTGAAGAGTGTACAGAAATAGGAAGAGAGAAATGGAGATAAATGCCAAAACAAGCGAAGCAGAGGATGTCTTTAGGCTTTAGTAGCTTTATGCTGTAGAAAAGTGAGAAACCAACTGCACCAACAGCAACATAAATGCCCTTTAGTGTATTTTACTTCCGTTTATCTATGTTCTGCCTCATAAAAGCATCCAGCTGAGTGTAACTAGCACTTCCACCTCATTTTTATTATGTGGTTTGAGAGGAAGCAGAGCTGGGCGACCAACACCAGGGCTTTAGAGTGTGACCAATTTTGTCTTCTATGCGAAAAAAAAAAGAAAAAGAAAAAAAAAGGGTCTCCGCAACTCTGGAAGTCTCTGCGTTATCAACAACAGACACATTATGCCCATATCACGATCTAAGATAGTCAGGGCCAGGACCTCTCTGATTGGTTGTGGTCCAGATATTCTTGTAGTCCTTCCCGTGTGTACGTTTGAAAGTGCAGGCGGATAGAGAGAGGTGAGTAGCTTGAATAACGCGATATCAATTCATTAAATCCTGAATCGACTTTTAAATGTAATTGTATTTTGTCAGAAACCCCAGAATCTGAGGTTAAACCTCAAAACTATTTCAACAACCACCAAGCAACTAAAACAGTAAGTGAGAGCAGATAAACGGATTCCACATAAAGACGTAAACGCAGGGCACGAACCTGGCGCATCAGAATTGTTGAGATATCGGCTTTCTCACCCGACAGCACGTACACGAACACACAATCGGTGCTGAAAGCCGACAGCTCACAGATTCTCATGCATCAGCTCCGTGCCCTGCGTTTACATCTTTTTTTGTGCTATATTCTGAGCTGCAGGTTTTGTCTCTCTCCAACCAAAATTGACTGAACCAGCAGCAAAAGAAGATCAAAACCAAGCTTCACATTTAGCTTCACATAAACATAGTCATGAATTTCCTCTAACTTGTGCTGTTTTGCTTCCACCACGATAAAAATCACACTTGCTGCACAGCTCTTTCTCTCAATGTTCTTCAAGAACAGTTTTCTATCTCAAATCTCTGTTTTCTGCAATATTCATTCGCTTATTACGCACGAGTCATGTACAGTGCTGTCGGCTGCTTCCATTTTTTCCCCTTACATCCCTCTCTTTATCTCTCCCGTCCTCCAAGCTGCACATCACCCACCTCCTTCCACATCACTTCTTCTCGAGCATTTGGTAGGCGTGAGCTTGTGTGTGTCTCCCTGGGCATGTGCATCATGTTTGTGTGTGCGTCTGAGGTCATGTATGCAGACTGGCAGAATCCAGTTTGGGAGGCTTTAACTCTGTCCTTTACTCAGCAACAGATGACATCTCAGATAATTTTTCCAAATGTGGAAAAAACAAAGGTGTGTTTGAACTGAATTTGGAATGACAACTGAGTCATTTTAGTATTTTGAAGGGTGGAACACCTGACTGGGCAGAGGTAGCGATGAAAGCCACCATTCTACCCGTCTGCAGCAGAGGATAATCTGCCTTGATCTATGCCCAAACACAGACAAAACTCCAATAAGTCTCATGGCATTAGACCTTGAGGGCTGAAGCTCAGTGAAGCGAAAGAGAATAGCTCACTGCCGTGCACGCAATGCCTTACATAACCAGCCTCAGTGCCATATGGTCCAGGAAAGGGAGGGAAGACAGCGAGATGTAGACTGAGCGACTAGTTCGTGATGGTGCAGATGTGCCCTCTTCTCCTCATGGGAAAAAAAAAAGAAAAAAAAAAAAGAGAGAGATATCATTATCTGCCATCTGACAGATAATGATCTGCCATAAAGCTGGGAGGAGTAAGTGTGTAAGTGTGATACACATAACTGTAATCTACATATTTTACCTCCTTGAATGAGGTTATGCGGGTAGCTCGTTTTTTTGTGTTTGTGGGCAATAGGTGCCCTCGGTCACACAAGCCTACCTACCAGTCAGAAAACCCCTGACAGTCACTAGGGCGAAAAAGGTGTATTCTTTAACTGGTTGGAAATGTTTGCTAATTAAAATCAGCTGCCAAGAGGGTGCCACACCAAAAGCCTCCCTGTGATTACTAGTTGTAACTTAAAGTTGTAACTAACATGCTTCAAATGGCATGACTAATTTTAATGATAAAAGTTTGTTACCAGTTTGTGTCGCACTCTTCAACATAAAGTTACATTAATGTAGCGCCAACTCACAATACAAGGTGCTTTATAGCGTAAAAATTCGACAATAATACAGAAAACACCAACAATCAAATGGCTGACTATGAGCAAGCACTTGGCAACAGTGGAAAGGAAAAACTCCCTTTTAACAGGAAAAAACCTCCAGCAGGACCAGGCTCAGGGAGAGGCGGCCATCTGCTGTGATCGGTTAGAGGTGAAGGGAGGAAGACGGGACAACAGACACACAGTGGAAGAGAGCCAGAGATTACTAATAACTAATGATTAAGACTTCGCAAGCAGTTAGCAAGGAGTTCCAGACAAGTCCGTGTCTTCAATGCAAACTAGGAGATGGCAAGATTTTTGACCATTGACCAGCAGTTGCCAGGGGATCATTGACTTGTTGATAGGCCTCTATGACTATCCATTCATAATACTGGAGGTGGGACTACGCGCAAACTTAGAAGTGATCTTATAAACATGTCAATCCAGATTCTATACCACTGGACACAGTGAAGAAGAAGAAAAAGACATTCTGCAATAAATCTTACCCGCATCAAACAAATAGAAATAAGGAAAATATGGGAGACGTCACTTTAATGTTTTAAAATTTTCTCAAATTACGTTGAATGACAAGACTCGATGAGGGAATTTAGACATCACTTTTGTAATCATGTGGCCGACAGAATGTCTGTAAATTTAGTTACACTCAAAATAAGGTGATAATGTGTAGTTCCCAACAAACGGAGCTCAAATTGAACAATTAAATAATCGATTGTCAATCAACAGTTTACCCCTAAAGCTTGTGAAGGTAGGAGGTCTATAACAACGCCTGTAATTCTAGGAGGTGTTGCAATACTTTTTTGTTAAACACCTTGAATTTCAAGCGCACTGTGGTGGTTGAGTATACAAGAAATACCTGAAATGCCAGTGTTTAAATATTTATGAGCCTGACTATATTTCTGTAGTACTAAAAAGCTTTTCCAAGCTTTTCCAAGTACCCAGAATGATGCTTCCCCTGCACACTTTACTCACTATAATCCATGGGTTAAATGATTATACATCCAAATATTAGACAACCTTGGACACAATTACAATATAGAGGAAGTTATGTTGCCAAGCCTCGGTCATATGGGTAAGTGTTTTGTTTTAAGTTCGAGCACTCTGTGGAAACACAGCGAGCTTGCTTGTCACTACAGTAACAGTAAAGATCTTCTCACCAGCAGTTGAGAAACTTTGCTTGCAGCTCTCCGTGGTCAGCAGGCATCACGTAGTGAATTTAATGTGTTTGAACAATGAGAACCGCAGAGGCTTCACACACAATTACGATTTTACCGCTTCACTTTCAGGGGGAAATGTTTTTCTTGGATGGGTGCTACAATTCTCATGTTCTTGTCATGTGAAAATGAAATATGTTCAAAAACAGACCAGAGAAACTGGAAAGGAGAAGCTCAGGAGAGCAGGTGTAGGGTAATGACTGCACAGAGTCCCCCTGAAGAAACACAGCCATATCAAACTACAGCACACGGGTTCCCCACGAAGTTTATTTTGGGACAGAAACTCCTCAGCACTGAAACTGAAACCACAATGCAAACATCGCCAATATCATATTCCACATTACTATCACCAAAACACCCATGTAGAGCTGCTAATGCTGCCTTAAAGCATGCTAGTCTGCAATCAATGAACTAGAAATGCATAACAATAACTAAGTTTATTTTGTGTTAATGATCCAATCAAGATCAAGTGATCAGACTGTGATTAAAATCACCCCCCAATCAAACAAAAAAACCTAGGTGTATAAGCTCAGGTCTTATAGCTTAAAGCATAAAAAAAATACGCCTAATTTCTATACTTTGTTACTATTACTTTTTCACTATAACACAGAATCTATTTGCCTGTTTGGTTGTTCAAATACAAAAACAAACTAACAAAAACTACAGCTTAGCTCTCTGAAGGATGCTAATATTATGATGCCATCACATTACCTGGCAACCAGCTATCAAAAGGCTGAAAAAGGCCCGATTTTAGCCTCGATGCTGCTACAACACCTTATCAAAGCATCCCATTTTTTCAATTTCGCAATGACAATGAGCTCTCATGTATAACCACAAAGGTTACACACCAACCTGGCAACAGGCTAAAATGATCCACTTTTAGCATATAAACCAAATCCGACACCATGTCTTTAGTCTCTCCGTGTGATTTAGTGTGTCAGTTTACCAACACCACAAACAGGCCAAACAATAAGGCAGCATGGCCATGTGCTAGTATCCAATAATCTAGAATCATGTCTGTGGTTATTCTCATTTATTTAGTGTTGATGAGTTAAAAAAATAAAACATAAAAACAATAATTAATTATAGATAAATTGTAATCAAACATGTGCCACAGAGGTTTTCTTGCTTGGGCCTCTTGTCTCAGACATTTTTATACATTAGCTTTACAAACACTGGATTTATACACCCATTAATATACTGTTTGCTATATGATAAAGTGGCTTTCAAAAAAAATTTTTTTTAAAGCCAATATGACCAACTCGCAAAATAATAACTAAGGACAGTCAGAAATCCCATGTACATCTAGAGGGATATATTTGAGGCTTTGTAAAAATGTACTGATTAGTTACACTCCTTACAGAGTTTACTTTGTGAAGCTGTAAGGATCAGCCTTTCAAATAATTTAGAAAGCCAGGCATTATGAGCATACTACGCCATGATTTTAAAAGTTCCACATTCTGAAATGTTTTGTTTCAGATGGTTTTCACTACTCAGAGACTTTGTCATCTCATGCACACCAGTCCCACGCACCTGCTGTTCAAACATTCTGTTTGTGAAGGGCAGCCAGTCAGAAGAAGGATGGAATAAAGGGAAAGGAATTAAGTAAATAAGGATTTTTTTTTCCCCCCATAACGGGTATCTTTAAAAGAAAATTCCAAGAAGATGCATTAGGCTATAGAAGATGAATTCAGAAATGTGCCATGTGCTTTGGGTTGTCAGAAGAATAGTTATTTTGGACGGTTTAGTAGAGAATTTTTTTCCCCTGGAGATCAGCTTTAATTAAACTTAAAGAATGTAGTTTGAGCATGTGGAAACTTTTAAGTAGATCCTCTTTACATTTGCAAAAACAAAACTTTCAGTAGTACAAGCAGTCTCCCACTTCCTAGCTACGCTGAGGATATGAAATTACTATATGCTCAGTTACCTACCATAAATGCATGGATTCATGTTCAATATCATCACATTTCTTACTTCTTAGGTCAGTGTGAGAAAAGCCAGAGAATTAAAGAAAGAAAATAACACCACAGTTATTGTGACACAGCCAGTTAAAATCATAAATGCACCTCCCTGCTTATCTTTTCCGTTCAGTACAAAAGCCTGGAGGAAAACAGCAGCTCACTCATTCCAATAAACTCCCTCTCCTGTAAACAGCGACAATTTCACACATACATGCACCATAAACCATGCCAGCAGCTCAAGCCATAAACACGCTTCTACATGCATGGACCCACATTATGATCTCACTGGTGTGGGACTTTCTTTAGGAGCAGCTCTGCATGAAGGCACAAGGCGGAGAAACGTGACACTCGTTTGCCCTAAAACCCCAACACATGCTGCCCAAAACAGAACCCGTCAGAGCCAGCGGACACTCTGATCTTGATCTCAGGACACGCAGGCACACGCACACACACACACGCACGCACAAAGATGCACTTTCAGAGATGATAGCACAATCTCAAACATGACAGAAAATCAAATGCGCATGTAGAAAGCAGACATTTGCGTGCAGGTTACACTGCATATAAATCCCCAATGACCTTGAAATTAATGTGCAGAATTTAGGTTTGTCACCACACAGAAAAATTACACTGTGCCATGACAACTTCATCTACTGCCTTTCAAATGCAACTATATACAAAATGTTTCTACACTGAGGCAAAGGGGATGCATATTTATGCGACAAGTTGATGCAAATATGCTTATAGGAGCAAATCCATCTCAGAAATAACCTCCAGTGCATTTCAAACCCTTCCCTGGGATAAATCATAACAACCCCTGCATGCAGCAACCGTCCAAACAGTTATTACATGCCGATTTCTGACAGCAAGCACAGAGAAGATCCTAAACTGCTCATTTTGTTTGTACACTGCATGCAGGAGGGATGTGTCCGCTTAGCTGTAAGGCATATTTTAGGTCAGTGACTCTACAAGCATATTACGGTTACATAAACAACCACGTTTCAATGCTGTGATCATTTATGAGCCCACACTGCCACCTCGTGGTTCAGCAGCAGCACAACAGAGCAGACCAACAGTTGAGTCAACGTCTCTACTGAAGCGTAACGTGATGTTAAAACTAATTACCGGAGAAACAACAGCCCTCAGGTGTGACTTATCGCTCATGACAGATAGGAGATGCCGCCCAGTAAACCTGAAGCAGAGCTAAACCATCCACGACAACTCAAAGGGAAACCTGCTGAGCTCTTGCGGCAGTTCAAAGTTCAAATAATACACCTGTGATGAGCGTGCTTGGAGAGGCGCCTGCAGGAAAGGGTTTAAGCTGGCCAACTCAAGACAAATTCTGCTGCAGGATTTCACAAAACTTCACAGACATATTTGTATAGAGCAGGGGTGTCAAACTCAAATACACAGTGGGCCAAAATTCAAAACTGGAACAAAGTCGCGGGCTAACATTAATATTTATTGGGAAAAAAAAAATAAAAATCTTCCTCCAGATTTAAGAATGAATCTCTTCTTATGGACTCAAACAAGTTTTGCTGAAAAACTGAATATGGAACAAGGAAAGCTTAATACTAAACAATATATATATTAGCTGTATAACACCAGTAGGCCAGCTCTAATAATAATTTGATATGGCTTCACGGGCCAAATGTAATTAGAGTTTGACACCTATGGTAAAGAGGGAACAACTTGTGCTTGTGAACTCATTGAGTTTGACCTCATGAAAGTCTTTGTGTTCCCTCAAAGAAATGACCCCAAATACCATTGAAAACATTTGATTCCACTTGCAAAACAAAGCCATCTTTTGCCAGAAAACATCTGTGATTTCATAGGTTTGTCTTGATCAAAGCAAACATTTCACGTGGGAAAAACTGAAGCTTGGTTTATCAAGAAAAAAAGTGGTTCCCATGTGGAAACCAATATTACATAATTATATTAGTTCACATCAAACAGTTCGGACTGATGGCAAGGAGAACAATAAAACGTGTGTGTGTGTGTG
>NW_005188029.1:6973-18628 GCF_000239375.1 Pundamilia nyererei | reverse complement strand
GGGTATTATTGCCTTATGAGTTTTACTGGGGTGGCTATCATTCAGATTTTATTGATTTACTCAATGACACTTATCAATACTATTATCAGTGTTGCTATCCATATGTGGGTGTAAAATAATGACATAAAAGTAGTTAATGCTAGCTTTGACAGACCTTGTTACCAATGAAACTTTACATCTTTCTATCTCAACCTTCAATATTATGCACCTCTGCTGCCAGCATCTGGCATCTCTCTCTCCTGTTGAAAACGGCTGTGAGCAATTCATTTTCATAAGGTGTATTATCTGAAATGATCAGGAAAGCTTCAAGCAGGCCAACCTGCGAGGAGCTTGCTGGTGTTAACCTGCTTAACCGAAACCACCTCTTCACACGCATTGTCTTTAATTAAACTGCATTATCATTATGCTATGAAATTAGCTGCTGCTTTCTAACGGTCAATACTTTGGTATTGGCAAAACTTCTACCATAACCAATGAAATACCTTTTTCAATGAAATCCAAATGCTTGCAATCAAACTACAAAACAATGTCGCTAATATAAAGCTGCGAATGTGCAAGTTTTATAGGCAGTAAATCACTTGATTGAGAATTAATTCATAAAGAAATATCCCCATAATATTTGCTGCAAGCAAACTGAAAGCTCAGGTAACTTTGACATTCAGTCAGCTGAAAGCCTAAAATAAGTACTTGACAGACATTTACATATCAGCATTGTATATAAAGGAAGTATTTCTGCATTCATGTTGTGCAAATGATATAAATTTACACAGGCAAGCATGCAAATGCAGAATCAAAACTACCATCCTTTGGTACCCATCCATAAGCTAACAATTAACTACCAGTGCAGATAACTCACCACCTAAAATAAAGAGATATAACACTATCAGCAGAAACTATAGTGAAAGCTACTATTTTGTGGCTTCAATGAATTTTAGCAAATGCTACCATATTGCTATATGAAGAGGCACCTGGAAGCCAAACATCCTTTCTAAGAAAAACCTGGTCAATCTCATAAAAAGCTGGATCAGAATGCTTGTTGAAGTTGAGGAGAAGCGTCTGATGAGGTGATGGAGGAAAGTTATGTACTGGTGGGGCTTACTGCAAAACCTTCATCTGATGGGAACGTAAAAGGAACTGAGGACATTTCAGATCTTTTTTTGGGTGGCATGCACTCCTCAGAAAATGAGGACCGCCCCACACCTTAAAAATTTTAATCAGTAGTGGGGTAATTTTGAAGAACTGTGATGGGCATTAACTTTTTTCCCCATCTGATAGACAAGACAATAACTGAATAAAAACTACCCTTCAGCGTTCTCGTAGACAAATCTAAGGTATCAATTACAAAATCTGATCAGAAGTCTGCTCCATGTCTCTCCGTGTGCAGTAAGGTTAAATGTGTACTTTGTATCTCCCCCTGAGAAACTTTCCAAAATCAAAACACAATTACACAGCCCTGAATTCCCATCACATTTTTCACCTGGTTGTTTGCCTGCCCCACAGTTTGAGAACCACTGGCATTGAGACAGTTTGCCACAGGTGTGTCTGTCGGTTTGCCTTAACCACAAAAAAAAAAAAAAAAGAAAGAAATGGAAAAGTCACTCACCTTGAGCACACTGCTCCAACAGGTACAACTGGCATGAAACCATAAATGCTACTGAACACCCTAAAGGCTCTACGTGGAAAAAACAAGACCTCAAAAGGTTTCATTTAGGAACTAGTATTACTGAAAGCTTTAAATCCAACACCCAGATGCAAAAATAGAATAAAACATTCCTGGACACCTGAGAGTCTGATGCTGTCAGGCATGAGTTTCTATTTTACTCTTTAATTTGTTGTCTCAGCTTGTTTGTAGTAGTCATGGTGCAAAAATGTGTGCTGCACTATGACTGTTTTAAAGCTTAATACCATTGCCATTAACAGAACAGTATGAGGTTTTTTGGTAACATTTGCTTTTCCCAGGTAATTTTTTTTTTAAAGCATCATATTACTTGCTTTGGACTTGTTGGACCTTCTCCTGGTAACTGTGGGAGTGCTCAGCTGGATTTCCCTGAAATAAAAGGGCACCCAGAGCAACTTCTCTTTGATGCCAGCTACAGTCAAGTTTAATCTTAGCCATCGGGGACTTCCTCTGCTTTGTCAAAGCTTAGCTATGAATGACAAGTCAGTTAAAAGCAGGTGTGCCAATATTAGCAAACATTAATCATGAGGCCGAGCCAGTATAACTACAAATACAGCTTGACAGGTGGCTTATTATCTCTATGACCTGAAGAGGTTTTAAGAAGCCGAACATCTCAAATTCATATGGCCCTTTTCTGCTAAAATATCTAAAAGGGAGTCATTTAAACAGGAAGGAAGAGCTAAACTCTGATGCTCATGAATCAGATCAGATGAAGACTCTTAAAAATGATCAATAATAATAATAGTGGAATTAATCCAACAATGAACAAATGTTTTAACTGCTGCCAAGGATGTGGACTTCATTGAAAAGGGTTGTAAAACACAGAAGAAAGCTTCAAGATGAGACACAATGCTGCTAATCTAAAGCTGAAAAAAGAAGCTGTGTAAAAAGTTTACAGGCCATAAATCACTAGATCACACCTCTAGCTTTTACAGCTGAGGATGAAGTCATATGGGTAAATATCCATGCAAAATGTGCTGCAAGCAAACCGAAAGCTCAGGTAACTTTGACATTCAGTCAGCTGAAAGTCTAAAAGAGCACATGACAGATATTTACATAACGGCATCATACATAAAGGAAGTAAAAGGAATAAATTTGCACAGGAGACCATGTACACTCTGAGTTGAAACTACCTGCAGAGGTTGAAAAGGAGGCTACTCCTATAGTCACTTTCTCTGCAGATTCGCACTTCTACACAGTGTTGTTGACAGAAATGGAGAAACGTGTGTGGAGGACACAGACGGCAAGTGCACGGTCACCTAGAAGTGTGTTTGTGTGAGGTCATGAGTGTTTTCCTTCTACTCTGATATCCCAAAGTCCAATTACAGCAAGCTGATATTCTGCCCTAGGGAGGAGGACCCTGGTCTTGCTGTGATATTACTAATTAACATCACAGGGGCAGATATAAAAAAAAAAAAACGAGAGCAGGATCCTTTGCAGACACACCCTTGCGTCTTTGTTTCAGAACATGGCAGTGTCCGTGTCCGCAGCTGTGCTAGATCAAGCGTTTTCGACCTCCTGACAGCTGCAACGTGACGGCTTTTAAAGACTCAATCTGGACTCTGACATACAGAAGCAACAATATTGAGTGTGAACAGGGCTGATTGGGCTCAACAGGAAACCGATCACCCAGGATAATGAGTTAGTGTCGATTCAGAGGTGGAAGTGGAAAGAGACCTCTGAAACTCTTTGGAAATTATTTTTCCTCAGCGATACCCACTGACATGTTTCCAATAAGCCAACAGCCACAGACAACAATTTCCACCCTATTTTTCGTGAAAAGCTACACCTACAACTGGATGTGTACAAATGTTAGTCATCATTAAGGTCACAACCTGTAGAGAAGAAAGGAGCATCTTAGGATTGGAAAGACAAAAGCCCTGGTGTCTAAGAGAAGAGAGATCACCTCAGACGCTTTCACAAAGAAAGGAAACAGGAAGAAAAGAGACTGTGACAGAGGGGGTGGAACGAAAGCTGTGACAGTAACAGAAACACACAGCCTGATCGCAGCATGACAGGACAATGACTATAAACAAAGATGATACACACACACAGCAAGACAGTCTGCTGCTGCAGGACAGTGGCTGATTCATGGCAAGAAAAGAAGCTGACTGACAGACAGAAACGCACTTGCACACGGCCTTGATGGGGTGCCACGAACTGCTGACAAAAGCCTCCATAAGCGAACACTGTCCTGCTCTGTCTGTGGCTCAGCGTTACTGAGATTACGTCAACATTAAGCCAGCAATCATTTGTTTCTCTGTTTCTTAAACTCGAACGCCAAGAAGACAACTGAAATCATGACGTGATAACTGAATTCAGCTTTAAATATTCTCTCTTTTGCTGCTAACAATTTGGAAGCAAAAAAAAAAAAAAGTCTATTTGTTGCCAACAGTTGGTTACAAAAACACCACAACATCCACAGAATATGTTGTCCTTTTCTCCTAGTGGTCTTCAGTGGAGCCTGGTGGCAGTTCATCAAATGCCCTCTACACTCTGGGGAGGGGGGGTTAACGGTACTCACAACATGGATCTCCTGCTTAACCAGCTCACAGGGCAGCACTATGGTAACAGGAGAATGCTTCCATGACACTATTCTGTTTCTCTCTGTCGCCACAGTTTTTAGATTTATGCAACACAACTTTACGCAAATGGGTCAAGTCCCCCCCGAAGCAACTAAATTTAAACAAAGCTTGCTTTTTTTTTTTTTTTTAGAAACTACTAACTCTAGAAAATGAGCATTTGGTATGTGTGCATATAAATAAACTGCTGCACAGTTCTCCATATCATGGCACATATCAACAGAGCTGGTGTCTAACAAAAGATGAAATCTAAGGGGAGAGTGAAGGGAAAGGAAACTCAGACTAAAAAACTGGACAAGTGTCCAGTAGATGGATAGAAATGGGGGGTGGGGGGATGAACAGGCTACAGCATCTGCTGAGTCACAAGCACCTCAGTGAGTCAGCAGCTCCGCAGCCACTGATGTTTTACAGCAGCAGTGTCCAGTCGGCTTTTTTTTTCTGATGTCTGGTGTGTTGATAGCTGTCAGGGGGACCACCTCAAGGGACACAGGATCAAGCACATGTGACACTGAACTTCTAGTTCTGATTTAAACAACAAGACCAGAGTGTGTACCACTGATGTGGGGGGGGAAAGAAATTACAGGAATGGGAAAGACTTATTTTGTTTGTACCTCAGCTTTGCCTACAATGTACCAAGAATAGCTTTTTGTTTAATTAAAGACCTTCACAGTTTACATTAGAATCAAACAGTTTAGGTAGCACAAGCCATTCATCCTCACCTGTCCTCCTCTCCTTCACCATGATGAGTTCTCAGGCCTGCAGCCACCATGAAGGCACTGGCCTCAGCGGACATCCCCATGTGGGCCAGAGTTCCAGCAGCACTGCCAGCTTCTGCGACGCCGTCTCCACCTGCTGCAGCCCCCAGCCTGGGCAGCCCGAGCAGACCTTGGTGCTGGAGCAGAAGCTTCTGGGCGTCCTCCAGCTGGGACGCTGTTATGGCAGGAACATGGGTGAAGGTTGTGCCTGGCGTGAGGATGGGCTGAAGATCAGCTTGCAGCGCAGTCAGAGGCATGTAGGGGGTCCCGTGGGTGGGTGCTATGGTGATGGTGCCAGCAGAATGGGGTTGGGTTTGTGGCTGTGGACGAATCTGGGGTTGAGGTGGAGCTGGGAGGGTCTGGGGCTGTCCTGCGGCAATGGTTGCTGTAGCAGATGGGGCAACCTGACCATGATGGGGCAGCTGCTGGGTAATGCTTATGGGCTGCTGCACCGTGACCCCTGACAGTGGCGTCACAGAGACTATAGCCGTGGCATGCGGCAGTGGAGGTTGGACTTGTGTCTGGAAAGGTGCGGTGGGCTGAATAAAGTCTGGTTGTCTGACCCCCGTTTGGAGCTGAGGTGCAGGATACCCTCCCTGTGGCTGAGGCTGTAGAGGATCCACAGAATAGGGCTGCTGGGGTTTTACTAGTGGAGGCTGGCTTACACCAGTCTGTGGTGTCACCTGTGGTGATGCAGGAGGGATACTGACAGGAACCGCTGGCTTCCCTACAACAACCTCCTGAGGTGAAACATAGGTTACAGGTGTGGTTTGTGCCAGTCCCAGTCCCAGCAGTGGACTCTGCATGGCTTGTGGACTAGTGAAGTCCTGGCTTGGTGGCTGATAGGGCTGCACGGTGTGAGGGAGCTGTACGGCAGCTACACCTGGACTGATCCCAGCATTACCTGCTTCAGGGTCTGCAACCACCTCTGCACCTTTTGCTGCCTCCGCCATAGGAGGATGAGGAACCTCCTTTTCGTAATACTCTGTGCAAGTCCATCTCCCTTTGCGGAACGGCTCCGAGTTTGTGTCTAGTTTGACCACCCTGAAGCGAGAGCCGGTGGCTGTCTGAGTTTGGGTGTGGTGAGTCTGAGTGCTGGGAGGAGGAGCAGTAGCAGCAGATGGACCAGTTCCTCCACCAACAGGAGCCACCTGCCCACCCATGTTAGTGTTATCAAAACCTGGAGCAGCAGCAACAGCCGACACAGTAGAAATGTTCACACTGCCTTGTACAAGTGGATCAGTGGCTGCCCCACCAACAACAGAGGCTGCAGGCTGGCTTGCCCCCCCTGCAGTTTTAGTGTTATCAAACACTGCTGGTGGCCTCTGAGGCTGGTTAAGACCAACTTTGGAAGCTATAGATGGGCTGGAGCTTGCCAAAGGAGCAATGGGAAGTGTTGGCAGTGATGCTTCACCTCCTCCTAAGCTGTCAGAGTGATGATGGTGGGCCTGGCTGTGCTGCTGAGGGTAGTACTGATGATGCACAGTCCCGTTTACCATAGAGGGGTGATGCTGAGACCCCTGTGGGATAGAATGAGGCTGGAGAGGCTCATTGGGTGACACCAGTCCAGGTGTGTCGACTCCATGGAGGCTGTTCAAAGTCTCATCAGAGGAGCTCCTCTCCGGCACACCCGTATCCGTGGCCTTTGACACGGACACATCTAGCATGTCAGAGGAGGACAGGTCCTCAGTGTGGGACTCATCCATGTCGTCGTAGCTCTCAGTATCATCTGCCAAGCTGTTGTTGCCGCTAACGTTTATCTGAGCAGAAGTGACACTTGTGATCTGGAAGCCGCTTTTCTTCTTCACCTGAGCTCCAGCCACTTGGGACTGAGGCTGATGGTGGAGTCCAGGAGAGGAGGATCCAACCTGGGTTGGATTGTCGTCCACTGCGCTGACACCGGCAGCGGAGGAGGCTGGGGGCGCCCCGCTGCTGCCTCTCCTGTAGTGGTAAGCGGTTTTCCGGCTCCCGGTCCCGGACAGGTCTCCGGGGAAGTCTTGGTGGTGCATTTTTTATGCTGAAAGAGTTTCTCGAGGCCAAAAAGCTGCGCTGCCTACTAGCTAGCGCAAATAGCGAGCCATAAGTGAAAAGTCACGTGATTAACGTGCCTTGAAAAACAAACAAACACATATACACACACACACACACACACACACAAGCCAAACGCTCCCAGCTGCAGTCAGGCTAAAACCCAAGCTTGCAGGCGGTGTTCCTCTTCCTAACTCTGCAGGAGCTAAGCTGCATGACAATAAAAACAACACTATAATCGATTACAAAATAAATCAACAGAATGCGAAATCCAGGTAGCCGCTGGCTAGCTAAAGCTGCGCTGGGTCGATTAGATACGCTCCTCTGGAACTTCGTGTATCCTTTCACCCTCCCGATTACGACTGTATTTTTGAGGATATTGCTGCCACTTTAAGAACGGAGAAATAAGGCAAACCGTGAGCAAATTCAGCTGCACTCAACCGCTCCTCAACGCGAATCTGCAAGCCTCTTAGCTGGCCGGTGCGTGTCGCAGGAAATCAGCCGTCGCATCCATTCCTTCTCCCGGACGTCGAGTCTCGTTTTACACCTCAGAGACCAAAAAATGAGTCAGAGACACCTTCTGCTCTTAATGAACGACGGTGTTAAATAATATCCGTCTTTGTAGTGGTAAAAAGTACTCGTTAAGTCCATCTCAGGTTGTCGTATCACGTCCGTGTTTGCTGTCTCATTGCCGGTGAGCAGCAGCAGCAGCTAACGGGCTGTCAGTCTCAGAGGAGGGAGGAGGAACGCAAACATAACCACTGCGCATGCGTATCCGGGTCCATTTCTTCACACTAGTGCAACGTTCATGTTCGATTGTTGGAACGGATTTTCCCAAACACTAGAACACTGTCGCGTAATAGAACGGGTTTTGAGCTTAATAATGAATTTAATTTTTTGATGACCCAACTTCTGGACCATGGGTGTAACAGATTTGGCTTCAGGAATTTCAAAAACAGTAAAAACATCATATGCGACATAGATAGAATATGTTTCACAAATTGACCTGATTGCACATGAAAGGCAGCATCAGCCTAAGTGTTGTGTTTGTTTTTTTCTAGGAAGCCACTGTTTTGAAAGAACTACTAAACTGTTAAAATAAACAGCACTGATTGATGTCTTTAAGCCTGTTTCAAGCATGGGTCTTACCCCTGTTTTTATTTCCTTATTGTGAGTTATTACTTCAAACAATCACATCTATACATATGCAAGAAATTTATGTATTCTTTTTTATGGGCAGGGTTTCAACCCTTTTATTGCTGACAACAGGCCATAACTATAATGCTGACACAAACTAACCACCTCATCAGATAGGATCGCCTTGTTCTGCCTGTTGGGACCTATTCAACCAACGAGGATCCCCTTTTTCAGATATTGTACCTGCCTGCTGTGCCTGCCTTCTAGCAATAGATTCTCATGTTTAACATATTGAATCAGGACTGCAGGTAGAATTGGTGCCATTTAATTAAAAGGAGATAAAAAGAGAAATTAAAGATCTGAGCAGGGCCTGTCAAATCTTTTTCAGGATGTCAGTACTACAGAAATCAAACACGTCATGTACACCTGGAGGGGAGGGTGTGCTCTGGGAAAGTTCCACTGTGAAGTCCGTTTCCAAAGATTGCATAATATTGATGCCGCAGAAAGTAAACAGTGAGATGCAAGTCATGCTTTCTGTAAACGATCAACTGGATCATGAACACCGTTCCTGGACAGCCTCAGGAATTTACACTGTGTTTACATCGGACTGACCCAGGCAATTTCAAATAATAACTAATTGAACTACACAAAACAATCAAGCTCATAAATACAGGGTGCTGTGATTTAACTCTTCAAATCATATTGTAACATAATATGACAAATAACAATCATCTAATGAGCTAACGTTAAAAAAGGTCAAAAGCACCATCCAAACCACAGGTGGTTAGATGAACATTTATATGCTAATTTGTTTTTAAGGTTTATTCGAAATCTTCGCCCATGCAGAAATTATGTGATTGTGAAGCCAGAGTGTCTTCTTATTAACTACTACAGGCTAATGTTTCTTATATTTTTTTGACAAACACGTTTAATAAAATAGCTCTAAAGTAAGTGCCACTGCAGCTTTCTAAACTTAAAGAGCATGAAGCAATGAAAGCATGTTATGACAGAAGTATTAGAGCACACCCTAGGAGAAAAAAATACTCAAGGTGGAATGATTTCAGTATAAAACCACCAACATTTATTTTTTGCACTTTATAAATACCTTTCGTTTTTAGTGCTATTTATAAAGCTGCAATAAAATATCATATAATTCTAATTCTAATTTAGGAAAAGTAAAAAAATTACACTACCGGTCAACAGTTTTAGAACACCCCAATTTTTCCATTTATATTTTTTGCAGTTCAAGTCCAATATATAGCTTGAAATGGTACAAAGGTAAGTGGTGAACTGCTTGATGTTAAAAAAAAAAAGATAAGGTTACCCAAAACTGAAAATAATGTAAACTTCAGAATTATGCAAAAAGGCCTTTTCCAGGAAACACAAAATGGGTTAACAGTTTAAAGCTGTTCTGCAGCAATGGAGGTTGATCAAGCCTTGAAAGCTGGTGCTACTAATTCATACAGGTGTTCCAATAAAAGCTGTCCATGCTGAAAGGAACATAAAATAAATACCCTTGGATTAATTGTAAACAAATCCAGTTTTTCCTCATTTTCATCACTTTTACAATATGTCTAGAACCTCCATCAACTTTGGCGTCTTCTCTCCTAATTGGGTTTCAGTAAAAGTACTGTTCAAGATTTATTAGGTTGCATGAGCTTCTCAAGTTCAGTCTTAATAGCAGAGCAGTGCACACACATCAGCACACGGGTATGAGGAGATTCAGCATAGTACTAAATGGTAAATGGCCTGTATTTGTATAGCGCTTTTACTAGTCCCCCCTAGGGACCCCAAAGCGCTTTACACACCCAGTCATCCACCCATTCACACACACATTCACACACTAAATGCTACTGTTCACTGTTCCTTTGGCCACCTGAACATGTCATTGCATCTGGGCAGAAAAACTGATTTTAAACCTGAAAAATAGGGAAGCAACCTGTTGTGGGGAACTTCTACACTGTTGTTTAGCTCTTCTGGACTCACACTGAAAGCAAAATATTAGTCTTAGTCTTCGTTCACAGGATCCCCTAGAACAGTGTTTCTCAAACTTTTCACAATAAGTACCACCTCATAAAATATATGGCTCTTGAAGTCCCACCCTTATGACTGACATTAAAGTACAGTAGTATAGGCCTATTTAACACCACATACAGTTTACACAAGACAATTTTATTTCTTATATGAATGTTCTTTATTGTAACTGTCATAAACAGGATGTGACAAGTGATAATAATAACAACTGTACTGCATTAAAACATTCACAGCAGGTGGGATATCCAATCTTTATTTGATAACATGATGAACCCTGCTTCCAGGTCCAAACTACTCTGCATTTATTAAGGCTGTTGTGTTTTTATATGTTTTAATGTTTTTGTTCTATTTAATCTGAACAAGCCCCTAAAAAAGGCAGTGATCACTGTAGGCCTCTCTCGGTTTTCCTCATCACTATTCATTTGAAAGCTCAGTTTTTAAAACTTTTAAAATACAGCCAGCCCATGCAGCAGTATATTAATGACTACATTATATTGCAGTTGTTCTCCTCACTGAAGTTTGATCCGTTTACATCATCCCGACATGCGATTGCCTTTGTCCCTAACCTTCAGGAACCCTCACATTAACTTTGATTTTTATTTCCAGCTTGAGTGAACGCTGGCGCGTCTGGCTCACCGGTACATTTTTTGATTATTTGGATTTATTGGATTATTTGGATTCAGATTTGAATGAACAGGAACATTTTTACTCAGGACCAGATCGATCTCTGCCAGGGATTGATTTGCAACGCTTGTCCTCAACTTCTGTTATTTCAGCTGAATGTGTTCTCACGTCTTCTTCTCAGTGAGCTGCATTAGCTTAACTGTTTGAGCTATTTTTGCCTACCTGTTCGTTGCTCCGGCCGGCTCGGCTCCTTTTCCTCCACATAATCGAAGCTGTGGACCAAGATGTTCCTGAGCTGGTCGACACTATTTTGGATTCTCCTAACGCTCGTCTACCATCCTACGGCTGGACTGCTCCGCTATACAGCCACTGAGCTCCTGCGCCTTCGTGGGCAGCTATCGCTCCCGTCGCCGGCGGAGTTCGACTTTCCAGCCTCGCCGGAGATACATCCATCGCGGGTCCCGCAGGATTTTCCATAACTCCAATGGAACTAAATCGTTCTGGTCTGCTACTCGCCGCCCTCGCAGGAACCCTGATCGGGCTGTCAACCATCGATCTCTAGCCCACCTGCCCAGTGCGCCCACCGCGATTAGCAAAAAAGAAGATACTCCACTCAACTTCAGTCTTCTAAACATTCGTTCATTGACAAGTAAGGGACCTCTCATCCAAGACCTCCTATCTGACCGTAAGTTTGACTTTTTCTGCTTAACTGAAACCTGGCAACAACCTGATGACTTTTCTCAGCTAAACGAATCTGCTCCTCTGGGGTTTGTTTATTTTTCTAAACCCCGCTGCTCAGGTCGTGGGGGTGGTCTCG
>NW_005188029.1:2425-4436 GCF_000239375.1 Pundamilia nyererei | reverse complement strand
CCATTGTTTTACTAAGTGTTTTATCTTATTGTAAAGTGTCCTTGGGTGACTTGAAAGGCGCTCATAAATAAAATTTATTATTATTATTATTATTATTATTATTATTTTATTGAGAGAAAAAGGTTAGCGTTCACTCTCCAGCTTCACTGTGTTTATGTTATGCTAACCATAGCTGTGTAGCTAGCCACCACACAGAACATCATTAAATATACCAGCTAGCCCAACTTCAGACAGTAACCCTACAAAAGCTACTGCTGAGCTTTAGTTTTCTGTCTTCATTTATATCAGAAGTGATAGCAGAGCTGTACATTTTAATCTTTGCTGTGGTGGTTAAGCTGCCGGATTTTTGGCTTCACTACCCTCCTTTATAGCTCATGTATGTCGAAGCTCGGTTTGCTCTTCGTGGCGTTTCAGCATACGAGCCGAAATGTGGTGGCCTTGCTGGATCTGCTGTCCACCCGCCATGTGATGACCCGCCTCCAGGATCCCAGCCAAGGGAAATACACCGCTCTCAATACACCGCTGCTGCAGCGGTACTCCCTCTCTCACATAAAGTGGGCCATGAAACTCCTCTCTCTCTCAGGCATGGGTGATGGTACCGCTCTCGAGCTCATGGAGAGCATGCTGTCCTTCCTAGGAATGGATGACAGTCGATTCCTCTTCACTCATGTCTTCCTCCAACAGTTGCCAGTGCGAGGTCGCCTCACCAACTCAATGCTGCTGGCCGCAAAGGATCACCGCCCTCTCGCAGAACAGCTGCTTGTTTCACTTAAACAAGCAGCTGTTTTTTATGTGCATTAAAGTTATATAAAAATTCAACAGTGCAAATGCAAGGACATATCCTCAGCATAACCATGTATAATATCCACAAAACGTAAAAAGAGGTTATACACACACAATATGGTAATATTATGTTGAAGCACAGTACGTATCACTCCGCAAGGCTCCTGCCTACGATAGCCGTAATGCTCCGACAAATTATATTCACATAGAGTTCAATTTCTTTCTTAAAAAGTGAGGTTTCTTGCTCGAGAACTTACATTTATGGATATGATATTTGGCAAGGAGTAAAATCAGATTAATGAGGTAAAGAGCATTTGAGTCTTTCCAACTAAAGTCAGTATAACCAAATAACACATTTTGGTAAAAAAGCACAAAATTTGATAATATGTTCTTAGAGATAAAACTAGCGATGTCTTTCCACAAAATCTGTGTAAAGGCACAAGACCAGAATAGGTGCGAGCAGGTCTCTGAGATGATCTTACAGAAGGACCAAAAAGTATCTATATCCCTCTTACATTTTGAAGTAATCATTTAACAGGGTAGAATCTATGAATTAGTTTAAATGAAATTTCCTTCACTTTGTTAGTAAGGAGGAATTTTTGTGGCAAAGACCAAACGTTTTTTCCAGTCAGTGTCCTTGACAAAATTAGACCAGAAAGAAATGGAAGGAGGAATAGAGATATGTGACTCTTGGAAAAGAGACTTAATCTTTGCATTCACACCTTTACAAGAGGAGAAACAAATCTGACCTAAAGGAGTGTCTCTCAAGATAGGGTGGGACATGAACAGGTGTGGGGAGGCAGTGGTATTTCTAAACGACATGGACAGACCAGGTGGTATGGCATCAAAAACAATACAAAACTCCTTTGGGGATACTGGGATGTTATATCTGGATAGGAACTCTGAGTAATTGTATAATAAGCCTGCGTTATTGAATAGTTGACCTACCAGAAGTATACCATTATTAAACCAGTTTTCAAAGAACAGTGACTTGTTCTTGTAAAGAATGTTACAGTTGTTCCAAATATAATATCTTTGTGGAGAAAAGTTATGTTTATAGATCAAGGACCATGCCAAAAAAGCTTGTTGATGAAAGTTTGAGAGTTTAATTGGGATTTTCTGAATATTGTAGTTGCAGAGAAGAATAAAGTCCAAGCCACCCAAATGTGAAAAGATATGATGAGAGATGAAGTTCCAGATGGAGTTAAGGGTTTTTGAGATATTTTTT
>NW_005188029.1:0-1578 GCF_000239375.1 Pundamilia nyererei | reverse complement strand
CAGGTCGACCCTCTACTTATAATATGTATTGAATGTACTTTATGTAAATAAGTTAAACATGCTGCATTATGTATACACTGTCAAGCCACCGAGTTCACTTTTGTTATTTGAATGTAAAACGAAAGGACTAAGAAAAAGTCTTTTTTTTTGGTCTTTTTTTTTTGACTAAATAATATCTATGCACTTTATTGTAACAAGTGCTTTTTCAATAAAAATATAATATATAAAAATAAAACAAAACATCAGGACCTGGGGATTTATTACATTTTAGCTGACTTGCTGCATCTGAAACTTCTTTCAAAGAGACTGGTCTGTCACAGAAATCACTGTCCTCTTTGGACAGCTGGTTCACATTAGGGATGGAGTCAAAGAACTGAGAAGCCGACTTCTGACAAATGTTGGAAGTGTAGAGATTACTGTAAAACTTTGAGCAGAAGTTGGCTATTTTCTTTGGCTCATCGGTGATTGAGCCATCAAATTTTAAATACTGAAGTGAACTGTTTTGACTGCTGCCTTCTTCAAGCCATCGCTTAGAGGTTTAGAGGCCTTGGTACCCTGTGAACCATGGGAGGGGGGACTGCAAACCTAACTTCACTTAACTTTAGGAACTTTAACATGGGATGGAACAAAGTACAGTTCTGAGAACAGATGGGCACAGAACAGTGCATTAAAATGAAAATAATTCTCTCTAAATTTTACCAGTAAGAGATAAAAAGGGTCAAAAAGAGAGTCAGAGTAAAATAGTTCTGAAGGTGATACGCATATTAAGGTGCATCTGAAGTGCATAAGAGGAACATAACTAGTGTCTACAGCCACGGTATCTTTCTTCTATCTCTCAGCATAAATTCATTCATGAGGGGGAAATTACAGTGAGAACATGTGGAGGCTGTTAGAGGGATAACATAGTGAGTTCAGTGCATTGATGTGACATTGTCCTGAAGGATTTAGTTATTCTTTATGGTTAAAGAAATTTCAATAATTTATTCATATTTATTATAAATAATCCTAATTATACATCTTGCTTCCATGTTTGTATCCTGTGTCACTAAAAATACATTTTATCTTAGTTTTATACATTGATTAATGACCTGCAGAATCTCCTTATCATATTAAGTGATTCATAATTGCCACTTTATGCTTTCTCCGTCTTGAAAGTGATGACATCCTTGCATTACATACTTTAGGTTCATTTTCTGCAGGCAGGTTTCTGAGAGAGAACAGGCAGATGTAGAATATAATATGCAGCATTCTATAGATGGATGCATAAAAAATGAAAAATTATATGTATATGCTAACTTTCTAAACACTTTGTTACATTTATGATAAAGTAGATAAAACACATTTATGTCTGCCTTGGCTCATAGTTCTTGTCTTTAAATGAACTTTGTGTGTGTTTCAGGTCCTGCACTCTTAAAGACTGACTGAACCAGCATTGCAGTCATGGGTCACTGCGCATCACAGGGAAGGTTGAAGCCGCCCACTGCACCTGTATGGCTGAAGTCGTGGAGACCTGTCCCTGCTCTTCTGTTTAAAGTAGAAGCAGCAGTGCGGATCCGTGGCACAAGGACTGTTACAGAT
>NW_005188028.1:108436-114797 GCF_000239375.1 Pundamilia nyererei | reverse complement strand
TAAAAAACTACATTTCCGCAAAATGATGTCACTTCCGGTTTCGGGCAGGTCATGGCAGACATGCGATAGCTCGCGCTGATGGATGTAGGAAGTGTTACAAACAGCTGATCGAATCGGCAAAGCGTGTTTCTGGAATATTATGTTTTTGTTGCTGCAAGTGCTTTTTATGCAGAATTTAATTGCCATCAGCAACATTTGACCAGTTTTATAAATAAAGTCATATATGAAATTACTATAATGTAAATTAATGGTTGTAGTTTTTGTAGGCATTTCTGTTGACTTGTTATAGTTCAGCAGAAAATGGAAACTTTCAAATCAGTAAAATCTGCATGTTTGTCCATGTGGAGCCAAAAAAATCCACAAAGTTTCCAATTTAGCCATCATTTCCACCTTTGGAGACAGATGTTTTACTATACAACGCCTACTACTAGACAATCTTCAATGATTTCACTAAAACCGAAAGTCTTCTTGCTATCCTCTTCTAATTTAGTTCATAATGAATGGGATTTAGTATCTTGCCAAAGGACACATCAACATACAGACCCAAGAGCTGGGTACCAAAACAGCTAACCCTCAAAACAGTAGACTACCTGCCATAAATCCTGAGCCACCATATACCACAGACTTGTTGTTTTGTTGCTTTAATTAATTTATTATTAACAATAATATGCGGTGGCCCCTAGAGACAAAGCACGTACAAACTCCAAAACACATTTTAAGTGTTATTTGAACTTCCCAAACAGAGCTACCTAGATCACTTAAATAACACAATTGAAAGCATGTGTGTATTGTTTGTGTATTTATACACAAGTACTCATATATATTCAAATAATTTAAAAAAAACATTCATTTACCTGTTACTACCACACAACAAATCCGTTGGTACTCCCTGGCTTGTGTAGCCACTAGGTAACAAAAGCTCAACACAACATCTAGCATTCTGGCATTCTGGAGCACTTCTGTTGTCTTTTGTGCGTGCTTCGGAGTTTGTACGTGCTTTGTCTCCAGGGGCCACCGTAAGTATACTTTTATTTATTCACTCCACATAAAATTTAATAAATAAATAAATTAATTTTAAATTTAAATTTTATTCTTTTTCCTTTTAAACAAATTTAAAGTGAAACAACACAAAACACTGCAAACTACAACACTATTAAATATAAATTAAAATATGAAAAAAACAAAAAGAACATGCATATTCTCTGTCATATAGGCCTGCATGAATAAACTTTCTGAATCCTTTATCATCCACAACTGACAATAGTTCTGGATGATTACTATACCTTTCTAATGTGACGTTGTTGTCCCATGCTCTCTTTCTCTCTCTCCTTCCCGCTCTGTTCCTGTGCTACTGCAAGTGTAACTACCGCCCCTCCCCCCTCTTCCCAGCACAAAGCACAAGGCTCGCATGCTGAATGAAGCTGAAAAAAGTGCGAGAGAGAGGGTGAGAGAAAGAAAAAAAAAAACACGGCTCGCGTCATTCACTTCAAAGAGTCACGACCGACACATCACTAATATGAAATTGAATCAAATGGAAAGCTTCTTTTTAAAATGTGCTTTATTAGTTTTAATCTTTTAATTTTATGCACATTGAATCACACAAAAATTTAATTATATGCAACTGTCTTTAACGTCGAGAAATGTGTTTAACATTTAAACCTATTTTCTGCATATTCCAGCATATAAAATACATTCTTTGTTCTGACTATTGTTAAATTTGTACATGTTTGATTTGTTTGGTTAGTGCACTGGGCCTTTAAGAGAAAGGCATGGTCCGTGTGCAGACGGGGGAAGTGTAAGAATGTGATCTATGCTGTGATTTATGCTGTGAAAGGCTGATAAAAAGGAATTCCCTGTGAGTATGCATTATTGTTTGGCACTTTTATGTTGTTTAATAGCAGTTAATTAGATGCTGTATTACACGTGCTAATTTATGGTTCGTAGACAGCTGTTTGGTGTTAGCATTAGCACTTGGTCACGCAGCTCCTCAAGTAATTATTTTAATTTGTCACTCATATATACTGTATTTTCTTGTTACAGTTTCACACCTGCCATATAAAGCAAAGTCTAAACCCACTCTGGCGTCAGTGACTTTTGTGTGGAGGTGTTTAACTACTGGATAGTAGAAAGTGGTTCTACGAGGCCAGTACAGTGAAAAGGAACACCCTACTACAACGATGAAGACTGCATTGTTACACCCTGTATCCAGACCAGCACGACAGACGCAGTGACACCAAGTCAGCATAAATGTGCATTCAATCAGCTTAAAGATGGAGAAAGAAGAATATGAAGTAAGGTCCACGACGTCAAAGAAATCTAGCTGCTCTTCCACAGCAAGTGTAATGTTAGCCGCCGCTACTGCCCGCGCTAAAGCTGAAGCTGCCCAAAAAAGAGCTGAGTTTGCAAAAAGGAAGTTGAATTTAAAGTAGAAAGAGCCAAATTAGATGCAAAGCTTGATGTTCTAGCAAAAGAAAGTGAAGCTGAGGCCGCAGCCGCTGAAGCAGCTGTCTTGGAGTCTGCTGTTGCAAGTTTTGACATGAGTGATGAGCACCTGAGCTTACCAAAGGAGACACAGAGTTCTCATGAGCGAACTACAGACTATGTCAATATGCATCAGGCACGCAGTGATTCAGTCAAATCAAAGGACGTCAAAATAGAAAAAGTCGATTATGCAAATCGACCTAAGCCACCGAACATGTCACCGGATGAACTGCCCTCAGCACCAAAGGACTATGGCTCCCTCAGACCCAGGAGATAAATGCAGCAAAACAAGAAGGGTACTTGCATGGACTCTCCTATCTCGATACAGCGCGAGGTGTTGCTCCCATTGTGGATAAGCTGCCGTATGGGATTAAAGACAAGTGGATGATGGAAGGCTCACACTACAAACAGCGGCACAGGGTGACCTTCCCTCCATTCACATTCTTCTTACAGTTCATACAGACACAAGCAAAGGCACGCAACGATCCAAGCTTCAATCTGTTGTCAACCTGCAACTCTGGAGTTAAAAGGGACAAGCTTGGAGATGGTTACAGCAATAACCGCAGGTCAGTTTCAGTGCATAAAACCAACGTTATAGCCATATCTGAGGGAGGACCGGACAAATTTTGTCCTGTGCACAACAAACCTCACGCCTTACAACAGTGCAGAAGTTTCAGAGAAAAGCCAATTCAGGAACGAAAGGCAATATTAAAGCAACACAACATCTGTTTCAAGTGCTGCACTTCTAACAAACACGTAGCTCGTGACTGTCAAGCAGAAATCAAATGCTCTGAATGTAACAGTGATAAGCACCCAACAGCTCTGCATTCAGATGTTCCTCGCCTTCCCAAAGCTCTTCAGCCCCCTGCAAGTCACGGCGGGGAGAAACAAGAATTAAAAGAGACTGCAGTTGTTTCAAGTTGCACCGAGGTATGTAGGGAAGGATTTTCTGGGAAATCTTGCTCAAAAATATGCCTGGTTAACGTTTACCCTGCCAACGATCCTAGTAAACGCCAGAGAATGTATGTCATGCTAGATGACCAGAGTAACATTTCACTAGCACGCTCTGAATTTTTTGACATGTTCAAGGTTAATGGTAAGGCAGAGCCATACACCCTCCAGACATGCAGTGGCGTAGGTCTCACTTCTGGCTGAAGAGCCTCTGGGTATATGATAGAGGCAATTGATAGCTCCCTCGCTATTCAGCTGCCCATGTTAATTGAATGCAACATGATTCCTAACAAAAGAGAGGAAATTCCCACTCCCTCCGCGGCTTACGCACACAGTCACCTCAAAGGTATAGCACACAAAATACCACCCTTTGACAGTGGTGCAGACATTTTGCTGTTGCTTGGAAGAGACATTTTGAGAGTTCACAAAGTGCGCAGTCAGATCAATGGTCCGCACAATGCACCATACGCACAGAGACTGGACTTAGGCTGGGTGATAATAGGAGATGTGTGCTTAGGCAATACTCATAAGCCTTCCCAAGTCTCTACCTTTAAGACTCACGTTCTATCGGATGGAAGGCCAACTCATTTTTCCCCGTGCGAAAGCCACTTTACTGTCAAGCCAGACACCTGTCTCTTAAATCGACACTTAGTACTTGGTGGTTCAAACATAAAGGACAGAACACAAAACAGAACTATAGGAAACAATGTTTTCTGCCAGACCAAGAATGACAATAAGCTTGCACCCTCCATGGAAGATCTGCAGTTCCTGAATATCATGGACAATGAGTGTTTTCAGGATGAGTCACAAAGCTGGGTGGCTCCACTGCCATTTCGCCAGCCCAGAGCATTGCTGCCTAACAATCATCGCTACGCACTCAGCCGCCTCAAGTCACTTGAACGAACTCTAGACAAAAACCCAAAAATGAAAGTTCACCTGATAGACTTTATGCAGAAAAACGTTGGACAATGGGCACGCGGAGCTTGCACCCCCAGTACAAGAGAACAAAGAGCGTTGGTATCTGCCCTATTTCGGAGTGTACCATCCTCAAAAGCCGTCACAAATCCGAGTGGTATTTGACTCCAGCGCGCAGTTTGAAGGTATGTCGCTCAACACAGTGCTGTTATCAGGACCTAATCTGAACAACAGTCTATTAGGTGTGCTAGTGAGGTTCAGAAAACATCCAGTCGCAGTAACCGCAGATATCCAGCAGATGTTCTATTGCTTCCTGGTGCGTGAGGACTGCAGAGATGTACTGAGGTTTGTCTGGCACAAAGACAACGATCCACAGAAAGAGCTCGTGGATTACAGAATGTGCATGCATGTACTTGGAAACAGCCCCTCGCCTGCTGTGGCCACATATGGTTTGAGGAGGGCCGCGCAAAGGGGAGAAGCCAAATACGGGTCAGATGTTCGCCATTTCATTGAGCGTGATTTTTATGTGGATGATGCTTTAAAGTCTGTCCCCACCGAACATGATGCTATCGACCTCCTGATACGGACACAAAACATGCTAGCAGACTCAAACCTTCGCCTCTTAAAAATAGCATCAAATAAGGTTGAAGTGATGGACGCATTCGCACCTCAAGACCGAGCCAAGGATCTCCAAAATCTGGATCTTATCAAGGATGAACTCCCAGATCAGCGCAGTCTTGGAGTAAAGTGGAATATAATGGAGGACTATTTCACTTTTCACATTCCTCATGCTGAAAAGCCATACACACGAAGAGGAGTCCTTTCAACTGTGAACAGTGTGTTTGACCCGCTTGGGTTTTTGGCCCCAGTCACCGTTCGAGGATGTCTGCTTCTAAGAGAGTTGTCGCTACAGACAACAGAGTGGGATTCACCTCTCCCAGAGGATCTGAGAGGCAGATGGATAGAATGGCAACAGTCCCTCCAATGCCTCAGCAAAGTCAACGTTCCACGCACTTACACTAAGATGTCACTGTTACAGGCTAAATGTGTAGAACTTTGTGTCTTTTCAGATGCGTCCATGAAGGCAATATGTGCAGTGTCATACCTCAAGGTCACCACTGGGGATGGCAAGACAGAGGTTGAGTTTGCCCTAGGTAAGGCACGACTCGCTCCACAGCCAGAGCTCACTGTACCTAGGCTCGAACTCTGCGCTGCAGTAATGGCGGTTGAAATGGCAGAGGTCATATGTGAAGAGACTGATCACCCCATAGACAAAACTAGTTTCTATACAAACAGCAAGGTGGTTCTTGGTTATATTCACAACCAATCCAGACATTTTTATGTCTATGTAAACAATCGTGTGTGTCGTATTAGAGAGTCAACTACTCCAGAGCAATGGCATTTCGTTACGACCGACCAGAATCCTGCTGACCACGGCTAACGATCAGTTCCAGCCGCTGAGTTAGATCACACAACATTGTTCACAGGTCCAGCGTTTCTCCAGTGCCCTTCATACATCCATCTAGAGCAGACTGATTACAAACTGCTGGACCCAGACAACGACGCAGAGGTGCGCCCAGAGGTAAAGACACTTTGCACTAACATAACAAAGGAAGTTTTGGGCTCAGGACGTTGGGAGCGTTTCTCCACATGGCGCTCATTTCGGAAAACCATGTCAAACTTGATTCACATCGCACAATGCTTTTCACAATCAAACGTTAAGCCAAACTGTTAAGGATGGCACATGTGTAAAACGGCCATCACCCCAGAACTGTTAGATCAAGCAGAGACAATGATCATTAAAAATGTGCAGTTTGAAACATATACAGACGAGATAAAGCGGATCTCTGAAAAACAGAACCTCCCAAAAAACAGCCCACTGGCAAAACTAAACCCTGTGATTGGAAGTGACAATCTAGGGCGATCGTGGCTCAAGAGTTGGGAGTTCGCCTTGTAATCGGAAGGTTGCCGGTTCGAGCCCCGGCTTGGACAGTCTCGGTCGTTGTGTCCTTGG
>NW_005188028.1:78764-79919 GCF_000239375.1 Pundamilia nyererei | reverse complement strand
CTTTTGACAAAGTTGCAGAAAAGTACACTCAAGTCATAAACCGACTTGGTCAAGAGTTTGAGAACAGGTTTTGTGACCTTGATCAGCTTGAGCCATGTGTCTCATTCGTTTCCAATCCTTTCATCAATGTGGGCACAACATGCATTGCTGAGCAACTAAGGTCAATGTTCAGCTGGGATGCTGGACAGGTGGAAATCAAAATTGTAACATTGCAAAATGACGTCCACCTCAAAGCCTATCAAAGGTGCACCAAACTTTTGGTGCCTTGTTGACACAGAAAAGTACAGTGGTGTAGGCACAGCAGCTATGAAGGTTGCCAGCTTGTTTGGTTCAACCTATCTTTGTGAATGAGCCTTTTCTGACATGAACTTCATCAAGAACAGAACACGCCTCTCTGATGCACATCTGCAAGACTCACTCAGAGTTGCAGTGTCATGTTATACCTCAGATTACAACACACTGGTGAACAGCATGCAACGCCAGGTTTCCCACTAACAGACAAAGAAAGCCATATTAGATGTTCTCAGTGGCAACATTACAGTGTCATGTCAAAGTTTAATTTGATTATTGAAAAACAAATGTGTTTGTTAATTGTAACATGTGACAATTTGCTTTAAAATGCTGCCAATTTGGTGAAAAGTTCTGTAAAATTTGAAAGTTGATTTTTTTTTTGTATGTTACATACATACAAAAATAATGTGCATGATTTGTTAAAATTTGTTAGTGGTAAGTGAAAATGTTGTAGAAGTGATCACTTCAAAATGTAAATACTTGCAGAGATTTATAGATATAAAGTGTTGCATATTGATCTGTTTCCTACCCTGTTTCCTACTTGCATTCTTTATAATTATGGTGAAAAATAATTAACATAATTAGTGTCTTTACATAGATGAATATCATTAATTATTAATGATAACACATAATTAAGTTATATTGAGGAAATTTGTTATTTGAGAAGTGTGTGTCAAACTGGTAGCCCTTCACATTAATCAGTACCCAAGAAGTAGCTCTCACTTTCAAAAAGGTTGGTGACCCCTGCTCTAATGCATACCTTGGTACAACAAGTTATCAGAGATGGGCAGTAACGCGTTACTTGTAACGCGTTACTGTAATCTGATTACTTTTTTCAAGTAACGAGTAAAGTAAGGGATTACT
>NW_005188028.1:74627-78291 GCF_000239375.1 Pundamilia nyererei | reverse complement strand
CTTTGACTTTATTTATTTTCTGCTGTGTTTTACTTGCATCTATTTGAAAGACTGAGTGTAAACACAAAAAATATTTTATTTTATGTGCTGGAATGTGCAGAAAATAGGTTTAAATGTAAAACTAATTTATTCAACTCAAAGAATGTTGCATATAATTAAATCTTTGCTTGATGAAAAAAGTTAAAAGATTCAAACTGATAAAACAAGTTAAAAAAAGATACTTTTCCATCTGATTACATTTTGTATGATGGATTATGCAGAAAAAGTAGAATTGGGCTGAAAGCGCTATCGCTTTATCACCTCTTCAGGTTGTAAATCGTGTTTTTAAAAAGTAACTAAGTAACTAAGTAATTAATTACTTTTGAAAATAAGTAATCAGTAAAGTAACTGGATTACTTTTTTGGGGAAGTAATCAGTAATTAGTTACTGATTACTTTTTTCAAGTAACTTGACCAACACTGGTGGTTATTTACTGTTGCCTTCTAATCAGTCTGTTTAGATAGCATTTTAATTATGACACATTGCTGCTATTTCATATTGCTGATGTTGAAGCCCTTGTAGAGTTTGTTTTGTTTTTACTTTTGTTTTTCTACCCAGAATGTCATGTGGAGTGAAAGTCCAAGTCTACATGACAAACAATTACACAATCGTTTCAATAACAAGTGATGTCAATGCAATAACATTATTATTACTTTGCTTTCAGAGCATTTTATTGTCTATAAAGGAGAGGTCAAAGTTCAAATGCAAGTGTTTGTACAGTACTGCTATATGTTGACTATACACACCACACTTCAGAATAATAGCCATTTTTTGAACAATAAATCATTCAGTTGAACACAAAGACCTTGTTGGATCTAAACCAAATTTTAATGAAAATTAAAAATGACCACACAAAGTTTTATCAGAGTTCATGTAAAGCTTTTTAAGCTATCATGTGTGCAGACAGAATGACACACCCGTGCGCACAGAAGCATTACCAAAAACCTTGCTTCCTTGGGGTAGATAAAAATTCCAAAATGGCAATTTGCCTGGTGAAACTGTAGCTGCACAAACTGTGGAGCTGCCTGGTAGAAGAACTCTTGTTTGTCTCATTTGCCTATATCTCTTATACTTTTCCTGATTCACTACTTTTCCCACTCTGACGCAGGGATGTTCATGCAATTGGAGAAATGGGCAGTTCAGTTAAGAGTTTTGGTGTTGAAACTCTGGGCTTTTCGGTGAGGTGTTCCAGAGTGGACTGTTCAATGTGTCTCTGTCAAAATGAGCCACTGTCCATAAAATCTTCCCTATTTCTCTCATGGATTTTGTCTTCTGGCTGTTTCTTCCACTGCATCTGTCTCCTTCTCTTATGGGCGGGTTTTTATGATGTAGCCTCAGTCATCCATCTACAAATTCAGGTAGTCTGGAACTTTGGCTCTCTGAAAGGCCAGTGTGGAAAAAACATTAGGCTTCATGTAAATGTTACGAGCCCCTTTAACACCTGTTAATGTCAGCTGTAAATGATGTGAAATGATTTTGACATTTAAATAGATTTCTGTTACATAACAGATTTATCTTTCTCCAGGCAAAATACAACAGTTTTTCAATCTCCTTTGTTATCATTTTAAATCTGAAATATTTCCAGTAGCTTCTTCCTGATTAATGAGTGCATTGTTGAGTGACTGGACAGATGTGTTGGGCTCTGTTTTCTGAGGAGCTGATAACAAAAGACATTTCTTGGTATGTAAATGTAAGAATTTTAGGTTTTGCAACTTATGATCAGTGTTGTTTACCTCAGATCTCTAAATCCACTGTAGGTTTTTCAATATTTTCCCCAAATCTAATTCTGTGCTTTGAGAAATTCCAGGGTGACAAAATAAAAATGATCTGGTCCTTAACAGGTCTTAAAATTAGGTAAATGCAGCTTTAGATGAACTACAAAAAATAACCAGAAATGATACATTTCACTATTTGTGTAATGAAAGAAAAACATTAACCCAAAATGCAGAAGCAGTGAAAAATAAGTACAACTCTTACCCTTTCATAAGAATAAGAAGGTAAATAGCAGCCAGGTGTTGATACTCAGATGATTGATACCTGCAAGTCTGATCACCTTTTAAAAGCCAATGATTTTGTCATTTTCAGGTCTGGAACATCCAGACCTAACATTATTCCAAACAGGAAAAGCAATTATATTAAATTAGCAATTGTTGCTATCCATGTATATGGCCATTTTCACACAATTTGAAAGTTGTCATTGTACACTGAGAATGATTATTTACACATGACCATGAAGTGTTGTGGTAGGATCCATGAATTGCATTCACCTTCAAGTCAAGGGTAGCAATACAAGCTTTACAATGATGCCTGAGAGGTGCACAAATTCACTTGTTAGAGGACCAGCAATTATTTTCATTGCTGTTGTTTTTCAGACAACAGAAGAAACAGAAAATTGATATCAGCATCACATGGGGTAAGGTCTATTTCCAGGTGGAGAACAGCAACAATAACACTTCATGCATTGCCTTGCAAATTTCAAATATAATTGGAGACTTCATTGTAGGTGGCGAAAGTGCATTCTCTTAATGATGTACTCACTTCTCTCTGAAAAAAAATCTTTCTCTTTTTATCCCAAACAACTCTTTTCTTCTCACCTCCAATTCATGTCCTTTCTCCTTTCTCTCCCTGAAGCTCATCCTTTTCTGTCACCTTATATTCCCCCTTCCTGTCTCAGGCTCACACTCTAGTTTGCCTGTTCTTTTCAAAGTAATCTAACAAGTGCATTCAGATAAGGCAACATGGCACAATGCATCATGGCACTTCTTGGAACAGAAAAACGCACTATCAAAACCTTTTGTGTAACACTCTGGCAGACCTTTTGCTGTTCTAACCTATATAGATGCAAGACAAAATAAATACCTTTTGGTGTGAAACAGAGGCATGCAAATTTTTCTTCACATTTCCTAGGAAAGAGAGCAAGGATATGCAATTGTCTTAATTTCTAAAAGCCATCAATATTTGTGACGAGATGCTGAAATCCAACATGTCAGCTGAATTTAAAAAAAACACACACAACAGTTTTCCACCTTTATACCTCAATTCTGCACTTCATGACTCCCCTCTACTACCATTTTAAAGTGATCCTTTTGTGTTTGCGCTGTAGAAACACAAAGTCTCAATTAATTTTAGAATGCAGATACAATGTCCGTATGAAAAAAAGAAAGACCTACTGACTACAACAAGCCTCAGAATAAAATAGATGACAGCATGAGCCTTGAAATGCTTGTGGAGGTAGTAGGAGGGGCCCAAATCTACCAGCTAGTGGGGAAGAGAAGAGGGGAATGAAAATAAGTGGAAAAAGAAAAAAGGGATAGTTTGGTGCAGAGTAGGATAATTAAATAAACAACAGGGCAGAAAGAAGCTCAGTAAGACAGAAAGAGGAATGATAAAGGACAAAGAATAGCAGAATAAAAAAACATGTCACTACTAAGTCCATTAACCCTCAATACTCTAACAGAATAAAATGCTATTAGAATGGTTGAGTTTCTTGAGAATTCTAAAAAGAAGATGAAATCTGATAAATATTTTAAATATCTACAGTGGGGCAAAAAAGTATTTAGTCAGCCACCGATTGTGCAAGTTCCCCCACTTAAAATGATGACAGAGGTCAGTAATTTGCACCAGA
>NW_005188028.1:71590-73240 GCF_000239375.1 Pundamilia nyererei | reverse complement strand
CTGTCATCATTTTAAGTGGGGGAACTTGCACAATCGGTGGCTGACTAAATACTTTTTTGCCCCACTGTAAATATAGTTTAAAAGAGCCACTTGTGAGCTTTAAATTAAAACTCACTCATAACCAGTGTTGGGTAAGTTACTTTAAATTAGTAACTTAGTTACATTACTAGTTACATCTATCAAAAGTAACTCAGTTACTTCAAGTTACTCGTTACTTTCAAAGTAACTAGTTGCTAGGGAAAGTAATTTTGGTTTTACTCAGAATTCTCTTGTTAATGTGTTGCTTCCATAACTGGATACCCAGCAAGACTGCCAGTCTTCTAGCTTGCTTACTTGCCACAAGTGCACTGTGCCACCTACCAATAGAAAGGAAAAGATAATGTGCATATTTCCACGAGAGAAATCCCACGCCTGGACCGTCATTGACCGCCGCCATGATTCTAGCCTACGTCACAGCGTCATGTGTACTTTTTACATCCAACACAAAAACTGCAGTCGTGGTGCTTTCGATTGTACTCAGAACTCGGAAATTCTGCCTTCTGAATAGGAAGATGTAGGTAACACCAGACTGCAGATGAGCTGCATACATGGCTGGACTGGGACAAAAAATCGGCCCAGGCTGGCCCGCCATTATAGGAAAAATCATAAAGCCTTTGAATGAAAACAAACTCTGTTGTGACAGTGATGTACACTGTTTTGATAGTACATATGTAGCAATCTATCAATCATTTGTTGTAAGCCTCAGATAATTATTTATTGAAAAGCTAGATATTTTAAATGAGAATAAGAAAGAAAAGTATTTCTTTGTGCCCCTCTTTCCGTGTTAATGCCCTACCTGCCCCCCTGGCAAAACTTTGCTAGATCCGCCCCTGCAAATTTACCAGCTGTCAGCTACGTAGAAAAAGGATCCTGGTGTTATTTGTCTCTCAGAAACAGTTCATAACTTCCCTTCAACTCATTCATGTGACCTAAAGGTAAAGCTGTTTCTCCATCACCTGTTCAGCTCTGATGATTCTGTAAGGACATCTACTGGTTTCATCTTCATGTTTCCCTCTCACCAGATAATCAAACCGATATCATGACCAACAGCTTTTACTGCTGTGGCTCCAGCAAACATCAGCTGATACGTGCTGCTGTTGTTTAGCACGACATCTGCTGGTTTCCTCTTTCTGGCGCAAAGTGGGCGATAAACAAACAAGAGAGAAAAGCCAATCAGCTGATCATTGATCAATTTTATGATTGAAGTAGAAACAGGAGAGGGAGGGGGAGAGAATGGGAGAAGAAGAGGCAGCTGTGCAGCTCCAGCTTTGTGTCTTTTTCATTGTACCTGAAGTACGGGACAAACTGTGCTCCCTTTCACTTCAATACAAAACGCGTAATATTTTCTCTGAATACGAGACCATTCTGTTTTTTACGGGACGGTTGGCAATAATTAACCTTATGAACAAAATAAAGTTCAACATCACTAACATCATAGCACCCACCCAGCTGTATAGAAACTCCGTCATGCTAGCTAGTACGCAGTAGGAAAAAGTCAGAATAGCGACAATAAACTCCACCTAAACTTGGTTTATATCTGACCCAGACAGACTGCAGGTCATAACTTCTTACCTGAAGTTCAGTTCACCTGACACTCGGACCGGCGGCCGC
>NW_005188028.1:69622-71339 GCF_000239375.1 Pundamilia nyererei | reverse complement strand
TAGTTACTGTAACGCGTTACTTAATAACGCGTTAGTCCCAACACTGCTTATAACTGACCCCTTACAGCAGCTTTGAACTATATGTTACCATGTGGGATTTGTACATTTCATCATATGTTTCTCATTCTCACTTTCTTTTCATCTCATTCTCCTTCTCTTTTTCATCTAAAGTCAGGGCACGAACACATTGAAATTTGAATAAACATGCTTATTTATTACAGATATTGCCACAATTGCTATTATTGTCAGTTGATCAGACATGTGGCAGCTGACAAGTGCTGGACAACAACAATGACAGCTGGCTATTTTACATTACTTAACATTATGTCAGTTAATGTTAGACTTGAGCGTTCTAAAAATCATGTTTTCCCTCTGATAAACAGTTTGAGTACATCTTCGTATAATATGGGAAGTGATTCCCTAAAAGTCAGAGTCATTACCCACTAGTCTTCAGAGATTAAGTAGTTTGCAGATCCACCTTTAGCAGCAATACCTTGAGGTAACTGTTTTCTGTGTAACTTCAGTCATATAGGAATCTGTGTATAACCAAAAATCTCAGTTGGGCTGATGTCTGGTGTGACTGTGCCATTGAACTACCTCGATGGCTTTTTTTAAAGTCATTCTACTGTAAATTTGCTGCTGTTATTGGGATTACTTTCCTGTTGCATGATGTAATTTCAGCTGAGATTTAGCTATCAGAATGATGGCCTCACATTTGACTCTAGAATATTTTGGAATACAGAAGACCCAATGACTATAAGGTGCTGTGGCTAAATAAGCCATATCATGACTCATCCACCACTGTGCTCAACAGTTGAGGTGTTTATGAGGTGTTTGTGCTGATATTTTGTCTTTGCTTTTGCAAAACATAGAGCTGTGCATTATGGCTAAACATGGTTAACCATGTTCTTTTGCCATATACTTAAAAATGATTCTAATGTATCTAATTTAATATGGTGAACATTATTAACTGCTGCACTGAGGTCTAGCCCTAAAAGCATAGAGATGTGCCCACTGTCAAATGATAAAAATCAATTGGTTAAGCTATTGATTTAAAAACACAAAAGCCTGGACAACCCGTAGTTTTTTAGGTTAGGAATTATTTTAAGTTATTTTACTGGAGATTGTGTATCGGAATTGCAGGAGCAGGACCACGCCTCCAAACACGGAGTACATGGGGATCTGCCAGGCCCGGGAGCCATCGCCAGTCCCCTTCGAGGCCTTCCTGAAACCGCAGCTCAATTCATGCCAAAGAATTCACTTTTACCTACTAAAACGCTGTCAAACCTAAAATGAGGACGTGGGCCCAGCTAGTGAATTTGTCCCTAAAAGTCTTACCAGATACTAACAGTGCACAGTATTATCTTACCTCTTGTATCACTTGTATCAGGATATGACCTTTGGACATATTAAACAAATATCACTTTTATCATTTCTCCAATATTGACAAAATATTGCTGAACCTCTGTGATATTGTTCTACTAGAGAGTTCTACCTGGTCACCATCACCAATATTGTAGTATCTTTATCTTACAATCTATAAGGCCTTGAGACAACTGTTATTGTGAACTAGTTCCTGTCCCTTTCAGTTAAGGGGAGGACAGCTGGGAAGTTGTACAAACCAAAAAGTGTTTTACGAGGGGAAGGGTAAGTGACGAGTAAGGTAAGTGACCCATGTTGTAGGTGACGTCAGATGCCGGAGAATTGGCGGAAAAAA
>NW_005188028.1:45325-52735 GCF_000239375.1 Pundamilia nyererei | reverse complement strand
AACAAAAACAAAAACAAAAAACAAATATCACTTTTATCATTTCTCCAATATTGACAAAATATTGCTGAACCTCTGTGATATTGTTCTACTAGAGAGTTCTCCCTGGTCACCATCACCAATATTGTAGTATCTTTATCTTACAATCTATAAGGCCTTGAGACAACTGTTATTGTGAACTAGTTCCTGTCCCTTTCAGTTAAGTTGCTTTTGAAATTGTGGAACTTGTTGAATGATTAAAAGAAAGAGACTTTTGTTTGTGTAATCAATTATCACCAATTATGGTTCATCAAATGGGACAAAACTATCAACTATCAATTTTGTGATCTAGCTATTTTGGTGTTCTTTTAACTAGGTATTTAACAGAATGAGTCTTTCCTTACAGAGTGACACCAACTATGTGGCACAAAGAAGCTGTGTCTTTCAGTCAACCCCCACTACTGATTAGCACTCCTGCAAGAAGAGACCAGCTCATTATTACAATCACCTGCTGAGGCAACCAGCTGAAATGAAAATCTGCAGACCTCTGCATCTCTGTGGCACATGGTTAGTTTGTATAAGGTTTTAATTACTATAGTGTGTCTAACTAGAACCCATTTTTAATCATCCATAGGTACACATTCAAAAGCATTCTAAAGTTATCAGCTCTGCGAGTGGGCACCCCCAGTGTTCATGCATTTTTTCACTTATGATACGATAGTTTTGTGGTTGGTAATGTTAAGAATGAAAATACAAACACCCAGGACACCACTGTCACATAAATTAGTCACATGCAGATTAGTTCAAAAGCTGGCAAGTAACCCAAGCACCACAGGGAGACAGGATACACCGTAGACAAAACCAGGAATAGCAGCAAGATGACAGTAGTTGCAATCATGTGAAACTGATACACGTGAAATACAGACGTCAGACACAGGGAGACTAATTATTCATGAACAGCAACTTGTGACATGCAACAGAGAACATGGGCTTAAAATGTAATGAGCTACAGGAGCAGCGGTCAGTTAAAAACAGAGGCCATCTAGTGGACAGGTAAGAAAAGACAGATGTGATATATTTTTTCATTTATCTTTGAGATATGTCTAGAACTTGATCTTTACAAAGAAGGCCATTGTTTAAAAGGGGATATTTTCCAACATCAATAATTAAATTCTGTTGGACACTCATATAGTAAGAGTTATTATATTACCTTAGTTGATGAAAATTGCTTGGAACATGACAAGAATGGGCATAGGAAGAAAGAAACAGATACATGGAGATAATTGGAGAGAGATGAGGACTGAGAGAGAGAAACATAATGGATAGGAAACAACATATGGACAGAAAAAAACATAAAAGAGAAAAGTACACAGAGTTCAGAGATCTAGGACAGGGTGAAAGCATATACAGGGGAAAATGGGCAGAAAAAACAAAATTCATCTTTTCTGCTTTCCCCAACTGTATTCTCAGATCCAAAGTAAATTACAAGCATGGATACACAGTTCCACTTTAGAGTAGTCATACCTCCAGAGGCAAACTTTGAGCGGCAAATCCCACACAACTACTGACCCGAAAGATCAAATAGCTGACCACTCACACCTTTTTTTTCCATTGTGTTAAAAAGACATTAATGTGTTTTGGGGGTGTTTCTAATGAAGCACATTCTACTGCAATAAAATAAAATAAATAGAACAGTGTCCTTCATTTTAGCTTCACAACAACTAATTTTACCTCCCATCCATCAATTCTCTTCCACTTATCCTTTTGAGGGGGGGCTGGAGCCTATCCCAGCTGTCTCAGAGCAAGAGGCGGGGTACACCCTGGACAGGTCGCCAGTCTGTCACAGGGCTAACACATAGACACAGACAACCATTCGCACTCACATTCACACCCATGGGCAATTTAGAATTGCCAATTAAACATGTCTTTGGCCTGATAGTGGAATTGAACTCAGGACCTTCTTGCTGTGAAGCAACAGTGCTAATCAGAGTTGAGAACATGACACTTAATAATTTATTTTAAAATAATATTCTTGTAAATGTTATATTTATCATTATCAAATCAAAATATATTTAGATAGCACATTTAAAAACAACGTCGATCAAAGTGCTTTACAAATTAGGAAATAAATAAAATAAAACAAATTTACCAAACAGCAACACAAGACAAGACATACTTAGAAGCCAACCAAATGATAGTCAAACTAACTTAAGTTAGAGCCAGAGTAAAACGATGAGTTATTAAGCGACATTTAAAAGACGGAAAAGACTCAGAAGTGAGAATGGCAATAGGGAGATTGTTCCACAGTCTAGGTGCTGCAATAGCAAAGGCACGATCGCCTCTGGTTTTCAGCCTAGACCATAGATTGCATTGTTTGAAGATCTTAGTTCTTTTTTAGTATTATAAAAATGGAGAAGTTCTGTTAAATAGTCAGGCGTGATATTGTTTAAGATTTTATAAGTGAGTAAAAGAATTTTAAAATCAATGCAAAATTTCACAGGAAGCCAGTGTAAGTTAGCTAAAACCGGAGTAATATGATCATGTCTGTGAAGGTGCACAGCACGTACAAGAAGATAGCTCCTTGGAAGACAGGACCAAATTCACACCCGATCAGATTTGCACACTGTTAGACCTCGGCCTTACCACTACATATTTCAAATACAACAAGGGTTTCTACTAGAGATGGCACGATACCACTTTTTTATGTCCGATACCGATATCATAAATCGATACGATATGAATCCGATATAGTGTATTTTTTAATCACTAAAATTGTTTTTTTTAATATGTTGCTGCATTTTGTATAAGTTCATACATAAGGTTTAAATAAACAACAACACTAAAGCTATTCTGTTATATATGTATGTAAAAAAATACACTGCACCCAAAATATTTCATAGTTCAGCAAAACTGATCAATCTAATAAACTTAAACCTACTCAATCCTCCCTATTCTGGTATTTTAAAGAGCACTTAGCAGAAATATTAAGCAACCTAACTAATAGGGTTGCAAACTCCCAGCAAAGAAAAATAGGGAACCACCCCCCAACCTCCACCTCATGATGCTTAATCGACGTAATCAACTTTAATTTGATGCAGTGTGGGAAAAAAATGCACAGAAATCAATTATTTTTCAAGAATAATTAAATAGATTCAACATCTTTCTTCAACAGAACTGCAGACTGCACATATAGTATCTTCCCAAAGGAAAAAGTACTATAGCTTACTAGTGTATATTAGACTTAACAGTTACTATATACAGTAATGGACTTCTATACATTTTACATAAGATTAAAACTTTGGGTGTAAGATTCGGATAATTATTTATTAAAAGCGAGACATTTTAAATGAGAATAAGAAAGAAAAGTATGTCTTTGTGCCCCCTTTTCCCTGTTCATGCCCTAATGGGCCCCCTGGCTAAACTTTGCTAGATCCGCCCCTGCACAGTTACCAGCTGTCAGCTACGTAGAAAAAGATCCTGGTGTAGAAAGTAATATTAAATAAATTCTAAAAACAGCTTATCAAGCTTAAACGTGCTGCTGTTGTTCAGCCGCTGGTTTCCTCTTTCTGGTGCAAAGTGGGCCAAAAACAAACAAGAGAGACGGACTCAGGACAGAAAAGCCGATCAGCTGATCATGAAGTAGCAGCAAGAAAGCGAGAGAGAGAGGCAGTCGCTCCATATATTGGTTGTTAAGCTTAACGTGGGAATGCTTTACAAACATTCAGAGATGAACTTACACACTTGCTTTACTTCTCTCTGGGATAACTTCCTCGGAGATAAAATGCTGGTTTGGTAGCGAGGCTACAAATACACACAGCTGCTCTATCACGTGAGGACACTGCTCCGATGTGCTATGGTTATGAGCCGAGTTACGCAAGTTTTGTGAGGTGCTTTTTTGATATTTAATGGATCGGATTACATTTTTTATTTCTCTCCGATATCCGATCCAGTAATTTACGTCAGTATCGGACCGATACCGATACGTAATATCGGATTGGTCCATCTCTAGTTTCTACAGACAAAAACATGGCTGTGCCATGGGTTCCCCCGTGTCACCTATTGTAGCCAACCTTTACATGCAAGAAGTGGAGAGAAAGACTCTTGGCTCTTTTAAAGGGAGAGTACCCAGCCACTGGTACAGATATGTAGAAGACACCTGGATCAAAATCAAAACACAAGCACGACATCCCGGTGCATTTCAGACCCAGCAACATGCTCAGACAAAAACTGGTTCACCTGAAAGACAAAACTCCAAAACACAAACTCAACAATGTGGTGTATGCTGTACAGTGTAGCGAGGAATGCCAAGACCTCTACATTGGAAAGACCAAACAGCCACTTCACAAGCGCATGGCGCAACATAGTAGAGCCACCTCCATGGGACAAGACTCAGCAGTCCATCTGCATCTAAGGTCACTCTTTCGAGGATGCCCATGTTCACATTTTAGACAGAGAGGACAGATGGTTTGAAAGAGGAGTGAAAGAAGCCATTTATGTCCACTGTGAGTGACCATCTTTGAACAGAGGCGGTGGCTTACGACACCAACTGTCTGCCATCTATAATCCAGTTTTGAGATCCCTTCCCAGACGCCTTAACGCCCACTCACATCCTGGGCCATCTGACCTCAGGAAATCACATTATAGGGTGGGGCCAGGTTTCACAATGAGCTCACCCGAAACGCTGGCTGATTATGACCCACACCCGTTTTCACACCTTGGCTCATGTGATTAGGTAGAGGATCATCAGGGGGTCCTTTGTCCCTCTTGGGGGGGAAACTCCCACAGGGCTTAAATCTGGGACTCTCCACCATTTGACTCTTAGAACTGAAGAAGCTTCTCGGATGAGAGGTGAAACGTCTTCAAGCAACTTAAAGAAGTCCAGACGCTTTTCTTTCCAAGCTCCTTTGACGACCTCTCTGAAAGATAACATTTAAACCAAGATAAAGCTGTGCCCTTAAGACCAACTACTTGATCTAACCTTGATAATAGAATGTTATGATCTACTGTATCGAACGCAGAAGTCAGATCCAGTAAGACTGAAACCACAGAGCAACCTGAATCAGTGGTTAAAAGGAGATTATTAAAACTCTTAACAAAGCTGTTTCAGTAATATGTCGAGGCTTGAAGCCAGACTGGAACTTTTCAGTAATACCATTGGTATCTAAGAAGGTCTGAAGTTGTTTACAGCCCACTTTTTCCAGGATCTTTAACATAAAGGAAAGTCGGCCTATTTTTTGAAAGAACACTGGAGTCAAGATTAGCCTTCTTAACCCTCTCAAGGCAGGCGTTGCAGATTTGCAGCAGTTTAAAACTAACAACCTGATTACCCCACATACAAATTTTATGAGATTTTTTTACTCAGAAGTACCACTGCAGGACTTGGTTGTGCATTAGCAACAAAAAGTTTAATTTGAGCCTGAGAGGGTTAATAACGGGTTGAACAACAGTATGCTTGAAGGCAGACGGTACACAGCCTGAGGACAGTGATGCATTCAATATAAATAAAATACAAGGGCCAGTAGTATTCAGCGCTTCCTTAAAAATACGGGCAGGAAGAATATCATGTGAGGAGTTGGAGATTGTTAAGTGATCAGTTATTTCCTTTACATCCGGAAGAGATACAGGCTCAAACTGCTGAAAGACAGCAGAGCATTTAGAAACTGGAACTTGTTGTGAGCCCTTAAAGTTGTAATTTTATCAATAAAGTACCCTAAAAAAAAATCACAAAGGGCCGGAGTAGCCTCCTATATGCGATGGCACACGGATTAATCAGAGAGTTAAAAATGTTATGGGCACGAGGCTTGTGGCAATTAGTCAAAATAAGACCTGATGGGAAGGCAGATTTAGCAGCTTTGACAGTCTTCTGATATTTTGACAAACAATTATGGAGGGAGAATTTCCACTGACACTTCAAGTTTGTTCTTTTTACACTTCCTCTCTGTCATGAACCGGCTGTGTGGAGGCAGATGAGGACCCAAACGCAAAACTCACGGAGACAGGAACTGAACTCAAAATCACTGCTTTATTGCAGGTTTCACAAAGGAACAGAACTAAACTGGGAATACTAACAGAAAACCGCGGGAACACAGAAAGACACACAGGTTCGGGGAGAAGACATTGACAACGCGACACTGACCTGATGGAGACATGCACATAAATACACAGAGGGTTAACGAGGGAAGTGGGAGCACACGGGGAACACAGCTGACACAGATAACTATAATGAGACAGGGCAGGAGTGAACACAACATGACGCATACTGACGAAAGACTGTCAAAGTAAAACAGGAAGTACACAGAGGTTCAGACAGGAGGAGAGAGAGAGCACGCAGAGAACACAGACATAACAGGCTGGGGAAAACATGGAATAAAACACAAGGAGAGACGAGGGCTCACAGAAACACAGGGGCACACAGGAGGTAACCAAATAAGGAACATCTTAACTAAATAACCTAGGAACCAAGGCATAAATAGGGAACAAAATACAAAAACACACAAACTAAGAATACTGGGCCAACATGGCCCAGGACCATGACACTCTCAGCATGACGGCATTCGCACCTGAGAGCACGGGTAGTTTCATTCAGCCAGGGTTGGCGTAAAGACTTAGTATCCTTAGTCTTTGGAGGAGCCACAGTGTCCAGAATAGAGGAGCATGTGAAATTAAAAAGGTTGGTAAGCTCATCAACCGATAAATCCACAAGACGGATGAAGTCAGAGAGGGCAGAGTTGGTAAAAAGAGTAGAGAAATTAGCAATGGTTTCAGAATTAATCGAGCGCATCTGGCACAAGGGACCCTCGCCATTAAGCTCCATATGTCATAGCGTAACATTACACATAACCGCAGAATGATCAGAAATCCCAGCGTCCTTGATATCCGTTATACGAATATCCAGACCATAAGACAAAACTAGATGAAGCGAATGGCCTTTTAAATGTGTTGGTTCACTTACCCACTGCCTGAGATTAAAAGTGTCAATAAGAACAAGGGAATCCTTTGTTAGTGTACTTGCCTCACACGGTCGTAGCGTAGAAACAGGCTCTCTAGTAGGTCAGCAAATTGGAAAATAAAATCCTTAACAGATTTTGGGGTCGATACACCACAGCGCAAAGAATTGAGGGGGCACAGTTCAGTTCCAGTAGGTGGAAGAAGAAGGAGAGGCGCAAAGGCGTCAGGATAACACTGAGAAAAGCAAACAGTAGACAAAGCTCGAGGAGATGGCTCGGCGAAAACACTGGTGCCATCTTGTTATAGCTGTTATATTTTTACATTCTAAACCCATTTAGTTGAAGTCTATAACTTTTCTATAAAAAAATTACACTTAAGTCTGTTAGAGTATTCATTACTGGTGTTAGAGTATACAGGATCATTCTAGTTCCCAAATATTTATATATATATATATATATATAGTCGTTTTTTACATTTATAAATATT
>NW_005188028.1:44194-45305 GCF_000239375.1 Pundamilia nyererei | reverse complement strand
TATATATATTTTTTTTTTTTTACAAATCACTAACTGTACATATACATATATCAGACATAAAATTAAAAGCACCACCCTAAATATTGTCCAAGTCTCTCCAAAAGACTGTGTCATAGTGTCTTGCCTGCAGCAGACCCTGGTACTTGTGGTTTGTGGATGGTGATTTAGTGGACCATCACACACAGATTAGGCCATTAATATGCAGTTCAATACAGATTTTTTTTATATTAATTTTTTATTATTGCTATTTCAGTCATTCTTTACCTGTGTCATTGCTATTATTGTTCTATTAAAACCTTCCAAATGTCTTTTTTTTTTTTGCTTTGTAGCATCATGTTCCATGTTCTCCTGGCATTAAGATAAATACACTACACCATGGTTACCAGCTAAAGCCCTTTACTTAGTGTACTGCACATTTTCAAAATTACAGTACTCATAGCAAATCCAATGGTTTCCCTGTGTTTTCTCTGAAAAATATGAACAAAGTAATGCTCTAAACCCACAGTGGCAAGAAACAGCACTGAACTACAGGAGTAAAGTTTCAGAAATCTCCCTTTAGGTCTTACCTTGTTGAAAAATCCATCTGTGGTCTGGGTTTAATATCTCCTAAATACTGAAATACTGTCAGTGACCTTGACAAGCCATTCTGTGAGATGTTTCGTAATATTCCTGTTTTTGGTCAGAAACCAATTTGTCATTTTATCTTTACAGTTCGATTCACGTCTCCAAACTCAGCAGGTCAAGCAGGGTGTCTTCTCCATAGCAACGGGAGAGATCCAGAAAGGTTCCCAAGCAATAGAGACGAGTAATCTTTCTAACAAATTCTTGGTATATAGCAGGCCTCTGTGTGTGTGTGTGTGTGTGTCATTGTGTCTGGAAAACCTTCAAAAGGAGGAGCCCAGGAGGCGTCTTGGTTAGGTGCCTGAAGGTGTCATGGATCGGCTGTGTGGCAGGCGGGAGGAGGACCCAATCGCAAGATTCACAAACACGGGGATGAACTCAAAAGCAGCTTTATTGCTGACAGGCAGAACATAGGAAATACAGAACTCAACTAAACTGGGAATCAATAAACTAACATTCGTAGGGAGACACAGGGAATCCACACAACAAT
>NW_005188028.1:38442-42834 GCF_000239375.1 Pundamilia nyererei | reverse complement strand
CTAACTGTGGCTGCACAGGGCGCGCAGTCGGCTTAGAAGGCAACGGCTGGGGCTGTGCAGGGCTAACAGTCTGTCCAAGCTTTGTCAGCACGATGCTGTCCTCAACTGGCTGAGTGAGCTCACAAGAGCTTCTAGCAGAGGATGGCGGTGACTGGACGAGTTGCTGAACTACTGACTGATCAGGAAACAAAGTTACTAACTGAGCTAAGAACTGAACAAGCAATGGAAGAAACTGAGGTGACAACGGAGCGGATGACTGAGCGGGTAAATGAGCTGCTAACTGTGCTAAAGTCTGGACTGGTGACAAAACAAGAAACTGTGCTAATGACTGAGCTACAGACTGCGTTGTGGACAGGGATGCCAGGTGTAGTGGTAGGTGCGCTTGTGGTTGAGGTGACGGCTGAATGTCCATCAACCCGGCACCCGAGGGGTAGGTACGGGTGCCGGGATGAACGGAGCCTCTGCCAGGCTGGGGATAGAAGCAGGGACCAGCTGGACCTCAGCCACCCTCACCCGAGGAGCTGATACGGGTGCAAGGGAAAGCTGGGCCCGCGCTGCCCTGGTTATAGGAACTGGAGGTGGAGAGCGACACATAGGAACAGAAACAGTGACTGGGTGAACTAAGTTGTTGGAGTCAAATACAGTGTCAGTAAACAGAGACTTATGGTGGGCTGGATCTAGCATCGCTGCTGTGTTTAAGTTGTCCAGGGCATCATTAGCAGTCTTGGAAAGAGTGGGTCTAGGGGCAGCCACAGGTACAGGAAAACTCATACAAGCAGCGTCCAGATGACCTGGATGTGGAACCACACTACTCGCAGCCGTACCGGACGTAGCCCGAGACGTAGTGCACACAGAGTCCACGAAACCTGGCTGAAAAGCATGGTGCACAGAGTTAAACCAACTTAACCGGGGAACAGAAAAGTGAACCTGTGCAAACAGCTCGGTAGAGCTCAAACCAAAATCTTTTGCTAGTCTGTCTATAGCAGACGAAACCTTGCGGTTCTTGGCCTTAGCAGGCATGGGAAAAGGTGAGGTTGCACAGGTAACGTCCGAGTTAACACTTTCAAGTTGGGGCACAGAAAAAGCCACAACCTGAGAAACTAAAGGAGCAACACTGGGAGTCACAGATACGAGAGCTGGGTTAAAGGTTAAACTGTTCATAGTGGAGGGATGGCTAATAGCCTCTGTGTCACCTGGCTCAGGCGGAATGCTAGGAGCAGACGTTAAGTTGGCTTTCTCAGCTACCCAGGTCTCATTCTCGGTAACTCTTTGAGGAGCTGAGAGAGCAATGGTTGATTGAGGAAATGGCTGCGAAATATCAATGTCTAAAGACAAAACAGGCTGGAACATGAAGCAGTTACTAGAGGTAGCGTCAGCTACAGAACACATAGTCTCTGATGGTTTGTGCTCCTCAGCATGCACCGTTATATCTAGAGCTACTGATGCTACCGGTGTATGGCTGAACTCTGACCGGGAAACCCTAGAGTCCAAGGGCGGAGTAACACAGTTCTGCGGGGCTACAATGCTAGTAGCAGTGTGTAGATGAGTCTGGTGAGAAATAACAGTCTTAGGTTCAGTTACCTCCACGGGTGACACCGTCATATCCGCTAAACCAAAGGAAATGCTGTGAGCGCTTCCTGAATCAGAGGGCTCAAAAACACAGGGGTTACCAGCGAGAGCACCCGGTGAATGATCGGGCACGGAGGTGCCTCGCTGTATAGTGTCCCTGGAGTCCAAAAAAAAAGGGAACAGAATTATCCAAGTCTGGTGTCAAAAAAACAGCGCCACTCGCGATTGTGCATGAGTTATGGAGTTCGGGACCCGAAGGCTCGGGCTAAAAGTGTGACACACGGTCACTCTCTCCCAGGGGGGAAAACTGCTCCGCTGCTCGGGAACGGCAACAGCGGGGACGCCGTTTTCTCCGGGAAGGGGGAGGAGATGAGCCAGGTCGCGAATCCGTCAGCAGGCCGGGCTGAACATCCTCCGGCTCTTCGTACAGGAGCGACTGCTCTGGGAGGACGCCTACAGTGGAGACGAGGAAGTCCTGGATGTGGGGGCGGAGCGCGCCGAATAGCCACGGGAGTCCGGACACCATCCGCTGTAGACGGACGGCTACGGTCTCCCGGTACTCACCCTCGGGCAGCGCCACCCACTCCTGACAGTGATACTCCACTGTATAAATCAGATCCTCCCGGAGGTCAGCGGAGGGGTTGTGAATCGCTGGGTCCATGTTGTGGTCGCGTTCTTCTGTCATGGATCGGCTGTGTGGCAGGCGGGAGGAGGACCCAATCGCAAGATTCACAAACACGGGGATGAACTCAAAAGCAGCTTTATTGCTGACAGGCAGAACATAGGAAATACAGAACTCAACTAAACTGGGAATCAATAAACTAACATTCGTAGGGAGACACAGGGAATCCACACAACAATGAGGAAGAACGCGACGCCGAACAGAGGGAGACGCAGACAGAAATACACAGAGGGTTAACGAGGAAAGTGGGAACACACGGGGAACACAGCTGACACAGATAACCATAACGAGACAGGGCGGGGTGAACATAACACTGACGGGAGACGGGCAGAGTCAAACAGGAAGTACACAGAGGTTCAGACAGGAGGAGAGAGCACGGGGAGAACACAGACATAACAGGCTGGGGAAAACATGGCATAAAACACGAAAGGGGACAAGGGCTCATGAATACATAGAGGGGCACACAGGGGGTGAGAGTCACGAAGGGAAAACACTTAGGGAACAACACAACAGGGCAACTCAGGAAACATGGCCTAAATAGGGAACAAAATACAAAAATACAAGAGAACTAAGAATACTGGGCCAACACGGCCCAGGACCATGACAGAAGGAGCTCCCTCCTGATTTCTAAGGTCCTCACGGTAAAAGGCCAAATCATCACACAGTTTGAAGAATATCAGCTAATATATTTTTCTTAGTTTCCAAACAAAAGTTATTGGCATCCGTCCGAAAAAATCCATTGTTGGGTGGGCGCTGCTTATGTGAGTTGCAGGTAGAAACAGGTAGTTTTGAAGAGGTGAGCAGTTTTGGCAAGGGCTAATTTGTTAATACCAGATAACTAGATCAAAGTGAGGCTTATGGGTCAGCAGTATTTTGTACATACTATCTGGAGAAATGAAAAACGCCCTACAAGGTGTTGGGCATGTGTTGGAACAAGTTAAACTAGGCTTATTGGTGTATACTGGCATAGTACTACCACCTGCAGATCCATGCAGTAGTATGACATCATCGGCATGGAGCCTAAAGCCTTATTCAAGATTAAAGTCTCAAATGGTCGCCATCATAGTAATACCTATTTTTTGGACATTTACTTTGAAGCTTTATTTAATTACAATTATGTAAATTCTCCACTAAATCTTTTGAAAATATCATAAATGTTCAACATGACACAAAAGGAATGAATGTGATATACATTTCTATGTATATCACAATGGGTTATCATATTGTTTGAGCACTAATAGTTGGGAATAATAGAAATCTATTTACCATGACTATACATGCACATTCTTTAATTTATATATATATGGTTTGACAATTATTTTTAAAACCTCGAAATATTGACTCCAAACTAAATAAAAAGTGGCCAATATGGCAGTCAAAGAGGGAAATCAGAAGACCATTCATCTTTAAGTGTGTGTTACATGACACACACGCTCAAATAACCTTCATACACCAGTCAAACAAATATCAGCACTGCTCTCTGCATTTATATCCACAGTAATAATGTTCAGGCAGATGTGTGTGCATACCCCAGAGGGCGAAAATCGATCTCAACCAATTAACTTGGCTAAACACAACCCGTGGCAGAGAGCGACAGGGAGAATGACAAAATACACTGTGGAAATGTCTTCCAGAAGTATCCAGACAAAAGACCTTTAGTCTGCATTTAATAAGAACAAGGAAACACGGTACAAGCCTCTTTCCTGACACACCCCAAATCTGTAGACATTTTTGAATCTAGCTTTTGTTGTCCAACTTGACTTCAAAGTCTGTTGTCTGTCAGCCAGGGAAGTTAGAACTTGCCCACTACAGCTTCTGTATGTGGTTTTTATGCAGTCATGCTTAATTGTTTTGTGGTTCTCCTGTTCCTGGTGAACACAGACCCCAGAATGTCTCCCCCCTTTGACAATTAGAAGATTAAGAAACCTGAATATGTAATTAGTTTTATGCTCAAATTGTCTATCTTTGAGAAAAGACAAGTCTGTTTTTATTAGGTTTTTGTTCATAATTGTGTTTTTTTTATTTCATTGAAATGATCACTGGACTGGTTCTTATATAGCACTTTTCTACTCTTCTTGAGCACTCAACGTAGTTTGAACAACTTGCCTCATTCATTCATTTGTTCACACGCATTCATACTC
>NW_005188028.1:35911-37683 GCF_000239375.1 Pundamilia nyererei | reverse complement strand
CCCCTCACATATACTAATGTGCCACAAACAGGACTTTAATATCACCAACCATTCCCATTTTATTACGGTGTATCCATATAAATGGCCCACCCCGTAGAATAGGACACAGCTCAGTTGGTGTGTTTAAAAGAAGTACCTCATTGTGATGAAAGACAGTTGATGAGCATTCTCAGTTTCTGCTCGCTTCATGCCTAAAATCACAATTGCTCATGGTGCTGTGACGTCCTTGATACTTACAGAAAGGTATTTCATTACAAAGTTTTTAAAAAGTTTAAAAACTTGTCTCAACCCTCTCTATCAAAACAATGCTGAAAATTCCTGGAAGAAAAATTAGTTTCTTAGGGTTTAAGATCCATAGGGGCATGTCATACTACCTAGAAAACCATATGGAAGTTCTTGACTATTTAGAATTTCTTTGGAGTGACTGATATTAGTTTGATTGTAACATGGTTATCTGCATGTAATCATTAAAAAAAGAGTAAATGTCATAGATACACTGCATATGTTTTCCATTCACCTGACAGAAATGTCAATGCCACTGACACAGGAATACATCTGAAGTGCACAATTTCCTGCTGAAACTGGACAACTGTGGTAAATATCCTGACCTAAATCTCCCAAAGGTTTAGACATTTCAAAATGATGTGATGATACACCATTAGTGCAGGAGGGAACGATGATGGACAAAACCTGCATAAAGATCATGAGCCAGTTGTTGGAGTATTGATTGTCCCAACAGCTCATCAACTTTAGAAGTTGATATAAAGTCTTAAAATCTCTAAAGATCATCATATTTTTCTTGTCATCAAATATGATGTTGTTACCCTGGTTACGGGGCATTTAAACCTGAGATATCAAGTGAGGACAGTCACGGGCCTCTTATTAGTTTGAGTGTTATTTTGTATTGAACAGTGGGAACTAATTTCATTTTCTCTTTATACAACACACACCTATAGACTTTACACAAGTAATCAAATGCCACACATCGCTTTTTTATTAATACGTTTTTTATGTTTTTTGTGGTTTCTACATAGCAGCCCGATTTTGGTTACACAAAGTCACTATATACATTTGACCCTAACAGTTGGGGAATCCTTCCAAACACTGGGCATTTAATGAGTGTTTTTCTGGCCTATTCACATGACGTTTTTTGTGTATGCTTACCAGTTTATGTCATCCGTGAAGAGCTCAAAATCTCCTCTTCTGACCTTTTGTGTGGCAGACATTATTGTCATGGTTCTGGGTCCGTTGGACCCAGTATTTTGAGTTTATTATGTTTTGGTTTATTTTTGCATTATGGATTGTTTTCTGATGTTCTGGTGCTTTGTTTGTTATTATCCTTATAGATCTGTTTCTGTTATTCTTGGTGATGGATCAGTTCTTAGGTTTTGGGTTCTCATGTGTATTACAGTTTCTGTTCAGTGTCTAGTCTGTCTCTCAGTGTCGTGTCTGCATCTGGTTTAGTAATTCTTGTTTCCTGTTTTATTGTGAAAGTCTTTGTCTTGTGTGCAGCTTAGCTCCCCCGTCTCGTTAGCCCTGATCTCCCCCAGCTGTGTCTCCCTTCTGTTGCCCATTCCCTCATTACTACCCTGTGTATTTAAGCCCTGTGTTTTCCCATGCTCGGTGTCGTGTTGTACCATCAGATTATGCCTGTATGTGTCGGTTCTCCATATTCCATGTTCACTTCATGTTTTGTTTTCGTACCAGCAATAAAGCTGAGGTTTTTGAGTTTCAAGTTAGTGTCTGAGTCCTGCGTTTGGATCCTCCTCTCC
>NW_005188028.1:29850-34724 GCF_000239375.1 Pundamilia nyererei | reverse complement strand
TGTGTACAGAGAGACAGCCAGGTTCATAATGGATATGAGGAAGTTTTTTCAAAAAAAGGAGCAACATTCAGGTAAAAGTGTAAAATCAAATGATCCATCAATAAAGGATAATGTTGGATCAGTGTTTCAATATTTATATCCTTTATTAGATGTACATGTGGTTTGGTTATTTGCATTTTGGTTGAAAGTAAACTGAGAGAGGACTTTTTTTTTATTAGTGATCTTAATAGTATTTTTTTAATCTAACTGAATACAATCTATTTGTGTATGATTGTCAGTCCAAAGAAAGAGAGAGGAAAGAGGGGAACCTGAGTACAAAGTAGAAGGTCAGGAAGAACCAGGTAAGAAAACAGACAAGGGAGTATTAACAGGCAAAATAGAAACTGTTAAACTGGCAAAGAAAAAAAACACAACTAATTTTACTCGTACAATCTGGAAGTTGTGTTCTCCCTATGTTAAATCTGCTATACAGGATCTGCAAAACAAACTGGGTTGTCAGCCCTGGCACTGCATTACCATATTGAGCTTCAGTCAGAGGAAGTCACGGTTGCCAGAGACTTTTTGAAGCTCAAGAGTGAGGCTGGTGCCATCCCAGATATGTTAACATTGTACAATCTTCAGGATAATCAGATCTTCCCCGAACGGAAAACTGTTATTCAGGTTGCCCTAACAAACCCAGTTAGCAGCTGGAGCTGTGAGAGGTCTTTTAGTGTCTTGAGTCAGCTCCATACCTGGCTGAGAAGGACCATGGCTCAAAGCAGACTCCAGCACCTGGTTGTGATGTCAGTTGAGAAAGAGATGCTTGAGAGACTTGACCACCAAAATGTGATAGATTTGTCAACCTCAAGGTGAGGCGACATAGGATAAAAGAAAAGAAAAGATCTGCAGAGCCACAGTAGTATCTGCAGTAAAGGTCTTTTCATACATTGTATACATTGTGTCTCCATTTTTTAAATTTTTTAATAATATTTTGTACATTTCAAGGACTCTTCTATTTTTGGAGTGTATTTTCAATGTATCTGTATTGTATTATACATACACTTTAAAAGTGAATCTCTGTCCAAAAGATGCACTCAGTTTACTTTTTACTCACTATGAGCATCATTCATTATCCTCCCGCAGTAATTAAGGTTAGGATATGTATTTTTTAAAATTCCAATCCATTCTTCTTTAGCAGCATTTAAATAACCTTGATCAGATTTGATGGTTTTGTTACAGACTTTTCAAAAAAGTTTTTTGCTTTTCTTTCACAAATGTGGGGATTAAATTGTGTTAAAATGTACAAAACAGTGTTGTCATGTTTTGTGACGAGGACCCAGGCACAGAGAGACTTGATGAATTTAAGAATCTTATGATTTAATAAAGAAATTTGCAGACTTGCACAGAGGTGGTAAAATTATGATGACTGATAATGGAGATGAAGACAACAGACGATGAGGACAGGCAGGAACAGGGGTTTAAATGCACCAAAGTGACAGTCAGAGGGAACTCGGGACAACTGGAGACATTTAAGGATGCAGGGACTGCTGCAGGGCAACTCTCTGGGTGCTCAGCACCCCCAAAGCTCTGATCCTAGAATCGCCCCTGCTGCACACAACTGCAAAAAGGAACCGCAGCTGAGTTGCAAACCTGTACAGGAGGTAGCAGGTACAAAAGGAACCAGACCAGGTTAAAGAGTGCAGTTTGTATCGGTGTCAGTAGACGGTGGAAAAAGAGTGTTATGGAATGTGTTCAGTGATACAAATTCCATGACAAAGTATGCAACAATAAGTCCTTAACTAGCAGACATCATTCTCTGCTGATGCCTTTTGGATTTTTTCTGGTTACAGACATCTGTAATGGCAGCAGACTGCCTGATCACCATGCGGTGGATCACTCTGCCAATTACAGAGACACAAAGTCACTTTCACGACCCAGTGGGCACAGTATGTAGCCAACTAAGACAGAATTATTCACTCTGCATGTACAGTATAGAAATCCTTCAGCAGCAAAACCATAAACAGTGCTAAGCTGACACACACGAACCCAATGGTTTGGAAAGAAATTTGTGCAAATATGCAGCAGACATTTAAAATTTCTGAAGCACAATTGTCAAAAGAATATTGTTTTTATATAATGTGATCAGCTTCATGAAATGTATTCTTTTATTTAATCACTAAGCAAACGTCTGCGTGACTTTTGACATGTACTTTTGTGTGATAAACAACTGATAGCTTCCTCTTTTTGTAAGAACATTCAGAATTAGAAAAAGGGGAACCTCAGCTCAGTTCTTAGAATAAGAAGCTATTTGTGTACACACACACACACACACACACACACACACACACACACACACACACACACACACACACACACACACACACACACACACACACACACACACACACACACACACACAGACATGTATAAATAAAGAGTGCAGGCAGTGATGAGACGCAGGTCTCAGAGCGACTGCCCACGCGTGTAATAAAGACAACTGCAGTGTTTGTGTTTTCTAACTCAGGTGTCTTAGCTGAAGAACTACTGGGTGATTTAAAGAAATCCCCTGTCAACAATTAAACATGTTGCATATAAAATGAACACTTGTCTGTTCCCCTGGAAACACATTCATTATTCAAATTCAAGCCCAAATGCTCGTTACGGCCTCTTGTTCCTGTATCTTGCACATTTGAGCCTTTGTGATGCTAATGGATGGCCAGCACTGTAAATCATCCTGTGGTGCTAGCACATTTACAAATCAACAGATAATGATGGTCACTGTTTGTGGCTGAAGCTGAGGGGGGCTGTGGTTGAAAATCAGCTCACAGCCTCAGGGTTTGTGTGCTAAAAAACAAATTTTAAAAGCTAGGTGGAACATGACTCTTTTCATAACCATTTGAGGAGACAGAAAATATATCTAGTTTTTAGTTTATTTATCACCAATTACTTCTGAATGACCTCTAAAAAGTTTTTTTCTTTATAAAAGGAACCTTGATTCATTTATTTTTTTAAAACATTTTTTTAGTAATGTGTGTTGGAGTGCAGTAGCCCAAAACAGCCAACATTTCAGTCTTCTATGTTTATTTTTTTATTATTCAGATATCTAACTTGAAAGAAGACATCTAACTAACCTAAGGTGTCTATGTTCATTAAAGTACTAGTAAAGTACAGTACTAGGTGTATTTCATTCCAAAGTAATGCATTACTGTAATCACATTACATTCTCTAATGCAGTACTGCAATGTGTTACTGTACTAAATTTAGTAATCACATTATAGTTATGTTCTTCTTTGGATTACAAAGGGAAAAAAAGCAAAACTGCTTTTTTGTCCTGAACACTTACAGTGAGAACCCTGCAGCCAGTTGATATTAGTTTGTACGCAGGGAGAATGGAAATGGTGAAGCTGTCTACAGCTTTTGAGGAGTAGAGATATGGACATTTCTTTTTATTGGTATAAAGGACAACAGAACAATGATAAAGTACAAACTGCTTTAACTCTTTGCAACCATCCGCACAGACAGCATGCCAACACAAAGCTAGCAAAGAACCCAGTATGATGTTAAAGCTGAGTCCTGTACTGAGAGTCTCACACACTGCTTTACTCTTACGAAAAGTAGCGAGTAATACGTAACATATTACTTTTTTGGAGGAACAATCACAGCACCAGACAGTGAGATAATTTCTTTAGAAATGTTGAGCTGACCCTAGCTTGAATAATGTTTAAGTATCTCATGTTTGACTGTAGAACGCTTACTTTGAAATACATGATTTTGTATGCAAAACAACTACATACATTACTACTGTAAGGCAGATTTCCTTTTAATATATTTCTGAATGCATGCACACCAAAGTGAATACTTGAGGTTCTCCATAACTGTCAAGTCTTGTTGCAATAGGACCTCGTTGTGAATTGATTAGCGAGTTCATGCATCATTAACTTTCTGACAGAAACCCTGCTCTGTGGTATGTACACATACACACAGTGTTTTTTTTCTTTTTCTTTTTCTTTTTTACATACACTCACATCAAAGTGCCCCTGTCTTCAGCATTTTTATATTAGCAAGTGATTTTGTAAAATCAAAACACATAGGTTGCCATGCTTCATTAATTTAACATTATCAGTTTTTTGGTGTTATGATTAAAAAGCTTGTTGGAGAGAGGTGAGACAAAATACATATTGATTTCTCATTTTCCTCTAAACTCATAAAGAATTTAATGAGCTGTAGAAATATTTAAATCAGATTTTAAAGTAGAGCAGAAAAAATATTCCTCAGTTTTTGTGTAAGCAAACTCAACATTGACACTGTACCTATTGTATATTTTCGCCCCATTTAGTACAAGAAGGTAAAACCAGATTTTGGACATGCAGTATACATAAAAGATGTGGGAAAGACTCAAGCCAATGCAAGGGGAGGCTGCTATCGAAATGATTTCCAGAAAAGGTTGTGTCCTTTTGAAATATAGAGTATAACTCAGTAACAAACAAGTCAGTTTCCCTTATTAGAACTATTCCAAAGAAAGCCACACCCTCTCAGGTTGCTCTTACCTTGTACCCCATTATAGAACAAACAGGAACTTAAAATTCTTCGTTCCCTCAGTTATTATATTACTTAACACTGACACGGTACATCTAGATAGACATTCGTCTAAATGTATTTTTAATATATTTATTCATTTTTATTTATTTTTTTCCTTGACCTCAGTGTTTGTTGATCTCTGTTTGCTGAGCTGAAGCAACAGTGTTTTCGATTAGTGTTTAACCCTTTAAGACCTACCATAGAACCAAGTCTGCCAGAGTTTATATTATACTTTTACATGTTGTAGTGTTGCTATACATCAATACAACCATTATAGCCCAAATTTTAATAATATGTATGCATTAAGTACATAGTAA
>NW_005188028.1:18526-22512 GCF_000239375.1 Pundamilia nyererei | reverse complement strand
ACAATGTAGCTTGCCATCGCCAGTGTGTGAATGTGTGTGTGAATGGGTGAATGACTGAATGTAGTGTGAAGCACTTTGGGGTCCTTAGGGACTAGAAAAGCGCTATACAAATGCAGGCCATTTACCATTTACAACGATGGACGTGGAAGTGTTATGAACAGCTGATCGGATCGCCAAAGCCTGTTTCTGGAATATTATGTTTTTGCTGCTGCAAGTGCTTTTTATGCAGTTTTTGCAAAGCTATATGTGGAAGGAAACTGTGACCTAGGACAAGCTGATGGCATAAGCTGTAAGTACAATTCCTCCGGTTTCATATGCAAAAAAAATTATTGCGCTAGCTTTCGTGGTTGCAGTGCTACCGGGATTTAAAAATAGTTATGCAAAATGGAGCGTGTCCGCTCCGACCAGCTTTAAAGGGTTAAAGAATATTTGTTGTGGGTAAGCTGTGAACAGTTAGCCCTTTGGGGATCTTTGTCCTTCTCCGTGTACCTTAGAAGTGAATGAAATGCAAGATGCTTCAACACATGTTGAAAATCTGTTTCTTTCATTAATGTTTTGTGTTTTGTCTGCCTGCATTAACAACATAAACAGTGAAGTTGAGAGTAAGGACTTTGGACTTTCAAAGCTCTTAGCCAAGCTAACATTTTAATTTAAAAAAAGGAATTTTAAAACATTTCTATACCTCCTTAGACAAATAATGAGATGTAATAAAAAGTTGTTCGTTTTTACTCCTAAAAGGTAAAATAATACCTGATTAATTTGGCGAGATTCTCTCCTTGCACTTCTTGTGTTGTTTTTAAATATCCTGAAAGTCTTTTTATGACTCTTTCTTCTCTTGTGTCTACATTCATCAATTTCTTTTAAAATATATAGATTCAGGCATTTAAATTATTTCCGCTTAACTACATTGAATAACATAAACTCATCTAGAGTAGCTGCTGTAGAGAAAGTAATCACTAACCTAGGCTGGTTAGCTTTTAGTAAGACTGTTTTATATGGTGCTACTTTTTCTCTAGGTATAATTTAGATGTTGGCTTTGGTTTATTGAAGTTATATAAAAAATTTATTGTTAAGGCATTAGAGCAGGGGCGTCAAAAGTACGGTCTGCGGGTCACATCTGGCCTGCAATTCAATTATTTCCAGCTCATGAGATAATTTCAAATGTCAGTTATTAATGGCCCATTGGTACTGTATCATCCATGCCACATCTATCATGTTAGGTTTGTTGCTCCTGGAATATCTACAGCCGAGAAGTCGAAACATCAAATTTTTTTTAAATTTCTATTTAAGTGACATCATAATATTAATTTTATGGCCTGTAAATGGCCTGTATTTGTATAGCGCTTTACTAGGTCCCTAAGGACCCCAAAGCGCTTTACACAACCAGTCATCCACCCATTCACACACTAGTTCACGGCAAGCTACATTGTAGCCACAGCCACCCTGGGGCGCACTGACAGAGGCGAGGCTGCTGGACACTGGCGCCACCGGGCCCTCTGACCACCACCAGTAGGCAACGGGTGAAGTGTCTCGCCCAAGGACACAACGACCGAGACTGTCCAAGCCGGGGCTCGAACCGGCAACCTTCCGATTACGAGGCAAACGCCCAACTCTTGAGCCACGAACGCCCGTTCGTACTATTATCACTATTCTGCATGTCCTATACTATGATTTACTCATTAAAATGATTATTTTTGCATGTCTTTTACTGTACCAGTTTTAATCATTACTACATTGTATTAAAAGATAAAAGCACTTTAATGGGTGAGATTCATTTTTCTTCTTTTCACCAAAATATTATTAGTATGCAAAATTACTATACGAAATTAAGAGGACTGCAAGAAACACTGCTACCAGAATCAAACCACGTGCTACAGTAATCTATAAAGCAGATATCCCATAAGCACTGCCATGTTCACACCTGCTGCATATAAAATCTAAGAGAAGAGAAAAACAAAAGCAAACATGACAGATTTCAAATAGCGGGTAAAGCATTCTAGCCTCAAGGATGCTAGAGGGAAGCTGTATTCATGTCCACAAGGTAAGATCTTACTTCCAGACACTAGAATACATACATATATTTATCAGCTGAGACAGTGTGGCAGGTGTTCTTTTCACCTTATAAGCCTGTCAGTTTGTGTAAGTCATAGCAAATGAAGGTCTTGTACACATCTACTGCAGCAGGGAAATAAAGTAATTTTGAGGATTTTTTTGGTAGGTATTGTCCATAGACTACCTACATTCATATGAATACCATAATGGAAATTTTTAGTTAATTCAGTCTCATCTTTAGATGAGACTGAATTTCCTGGCTTTCATTTCCAAAAGTCAGCCAGTAAGGCTGATGTACCAAAAACTGCAGTTCTTTGAATGGTTCTGTAGAGTATCATATTAAAATGCCCATCGTCTAGCATGAACCTGAGCTTTATAGTCCGGTTCAAACATGCTTTTGGTTTCTTTAGCTAACCTTTCCTTCATGACTACTGTATGCCACCAAGCACTTTACAGGCAAGCAGGTTTTGTACTTATTGAGTAGTAGAAATAACACCAGCTAGCTGAAACACTTGCTGTCCCAGAATCGCTTCCTTTTTTCCATCTTCTATAACTTTCCCTCTTTGTATTCGTTGCTTCCTCTAAATACTGTTTTTTCTTTTAGATAGTTATGTTTCTGTAGTGCTGCTGGAGCAGAAAGAAGCAACGTTCCACCCCTTGCGTTGTCCAAGAAATGAACTAAAATATTCACTGTAAGCTTTACTACCTGAAATTCAGCTATCACTTTAAGAGTAATTCAAGCAAGAAGGTTAATAAACACAAAATAAGTGGTTAAAACTGTTATTATGACATTTAGCTTATATTTATATTTAGCAGATTTAGTTATACTCGGGCCAGTTTCCATGCTTATAGTTTAGTTCTGCTTTGTTTTTTAAAATACTAGCAATATTGCTGAAGAGCAGAAGTCGGCTCCAAACATGCAGGGTGAGCGCTCATTAAAGAGACACGAGTCAAAGTATTAGGACTGCACTCACAAGTTTGAGACATCCACCTATGATGGATTCGTCATGATAGCATTTCCCCCCTCATTCCAAGTAAATGAAGACTCCAACTGTCACAAATCACACAGCCAAAATGTGACATGCTGTTTTCAGTGTTAAATTAAGGCTTAAACTGCATGCAAAAAAACACTGGAAAAAAAGGATGTTTGTTTGTTTCATTTAATTATTCTCCTACCAAGGTTTTGTACTGTGAAATAGAAACTTCAAAAATATAATAAAAAGAGGGCAGCTAGCAAAAAGCCCTTGCCCACACCTTTCAGCTTTTGGTCACATTAGAGAAATTGTTCCATAATGATGGCAAGCGCAGTCATACAACTGTGCAACACCAAAAATCACTTTCACATATTTTTTTTTCTTTTTTTCATAACAAGTTCAAATCTCTCAAAATACAACTATTAACAGAACTCAGTGTTACGAGTTAAGGTAACATAAAAGAGCCCAGCTTGGGGTAGGTCAAGTTAAGAAAAAGTGTTTATTAACAAAAAACTGAACTGAAAACCATTAGTATAGCTTACTGTGAATCACTAGGCAATTTAAAAAACACAAAACAACTCTCACATACTCACACGTACAAATACAAATGAAAACTAGCCACACAGGCAGAAACACGTTTCAAGGCTACTCAGGCAAAACTCCTACATTCAACCCGAGTCAGGCAAGCAAGGCCCAGAGACAGGTGTGAGCATAGCTGGACTGGCCATCGGGCATACTGGGCATTTTTTTGTTTTTATGGGCCGATCGATTTTTTTTTGGAAGGCTATAAATAATGAAAGGTGTTGGATTGGCCAATTGGTCATGATCGACTCTGGGCTGGACCAATTACAGCCGAGGAGGTCGGTGCACCCTCCCCCTTGTTTAGCAATCTTTTAGAGGAACTAAAGAAAATGGAGAACAAAAAAAGGAAAGGAGGTGCAGAAAAAATTAGGGCCAAAA
>NW_005188028.1:15804-17766 GCF_000239375.1 Pundamilia nyererei | reverse complement strand
AGAATCCTTTGCGGTTTTACCCCTGAATGACATCACATTTTTGGTGGGCCGGTCTCTAGTCAAAATGCCCGGGCCGATTTTTTGTCCCAGTCCAGCCCTGTGTGTGAGGGACAACCTGCACGTTCAGTCCAAAAACAATGTCCAATGAGTGAAGGATCCTCAGCCTTTTGTAGTCATAGGGGAACGCTGTCAGTCGCTTCATTGGACCCCTGAGCACCGTGTATCCCCAGGCAGCCAATCATCTGTGAGTCCTGGCATGCTTGGGTTTCTTTATAGGAAGGCCGGCCCACCTCCTCCAAGGCCAGGGGCCGTAACACTCAGAAAGTTCAGAAGTTTCTTAATGAATCGTAACTGTATATAGCACTGACTTTAATATATACTTACATAATACATGACAATATGTAGATGAGTTATGATCTAAAAGTAGATAAACTTGTCTTGTGCTCTTCTGTGCTTCAGGTCACATAGTGGAATAGTTTGTAATAAAGCAGCCTTCTTCTGGATAAATCCTTCCGATGCCTGAGCTATCGGACATTTCTGCATCTCCGATGTTAATGCTGTGAAAAGTGTTAGAATTAAAATTTTACCAGAGATTAGTGAGGGAGTAATGGCATCAACGTTTGAAAGAGAGCAGGCAACTATCCCACAGAAAAAATAATAATAATGAGAGCGAAGACAAGACTAATAGGTATGCTGATAGATTTAGTCCATCCATTTCCTTCCATTTATCGAATTCAAGGTTGCAGGAAGGCTAAAGCTTATTCCAGCTGCCAGAGGGCAAGAGTCAGTGTACATCCTGGGAAGGTCACCAGCCTGTCACAGGTCAAACACAAAGAGAGAGACAATCATCCATACCTACAGTCAATTTAGAATCCCTTACTGCATGTCTTTGGACTGTTGGAGGAAGCCATACTACCTGGAGAGATCCCACACAATAGGATAACATGCAAAATCCACAGAGAAAGGCCGTGGCTAGATGATAGATGTGAACCATGTTCCTGAAAGGTAACAGTAACGACTTGACTGCCACTGTGCCTAACCTCTGCTAATTCAAGTCACTGAACTAGAGTGCTCAACTGTGTTTGTTTTTTGGTAAATTCTAGAGCATTTATATGGAATTATCTGAGAATAATATTGCTTGCTTGAAGTTTGTGTTCAGTATTTTAGTACTCTTTCTGTTACTTACTTGCAGACATCTGTGTCTGTACATCATGTATATACAGTTTATGAATACAGCTTGCTATCCAAGGCTGCTAGCGTGTGCTGGTAATGTACCAATTCATTCTGTCATATTGCCACTTTTGTCTTCAAAATAATCAACAGATGACATCATGGTATTATATACATCATAGAACTCTTTTATATAAAGAGTTCTATGAGTTTGACCAATGAGTACTGTAACAGCCGTTATGGTGTGGTGTCCCTTTAAGACACCCAAGTCGAGGGTTGATGGTGTCATCAGTGTGTGCCACTGCTCTCTCGCTCTCTCTCTCTGTGATTATGAGGACACGTGCCTTCACGCTCGTGCTTAACGAGGGACGGACTTATGTTTTCTTTTCGAGACCCTTTTTTTTTGTTTTGTTTGCAGCGCTTGGGTTGTATGAACGCTGGGCATTTTGTTGTTGAGCCGCAGCCGTTCAGCCGGGCTTTTGTACGGTTGCTGAAGAATGCGTATTAAAGAACCACCGTGGATTACTGATACCAGTGTGGGTGTGTATCCTTCCGCCTAGCCTGCTAGGTGTTTTGCCGCCTCTTCTCAACCACACAACACAACCCAACGTTACAGTACCAAGAAAAGGATGCCTGGAGGGTCACTTTACAGGGAGTGCAGAATTATTAGGCAAATGAGTATTTTGTCCACATCATCCTCTTCATGCATGTTGTCTTACTCCAAGATGTATAGGCTCGAAAGCCTACTACCAATTAAGCATATTAGGTGATGTGCATCTCTGTAATGAGAAG
>NW_005188028.1:12969-14454 GCF_000239375.1 Pundamilia nyererei | reverse complement strand
GGCGAGCCGTGTGGAGTTGGAAGAAGGACCCAAGATGCAGGCAGTGGATGAGATACCGGTGGTTTTATTTACAGAGGTGTAGTGGCAAACAAACAGTGGGGTATAACAAATAACTAAAGACACCTAAACTGGGAGAACTAAAAATAACAGACCTGGGAGCATACGTCAACGGGATGAGAAGCAGAGAGACGCAGATGAGGAACAGGACACCGTGGAACACAGGGTAACAGACTGACACGGCGTAATACAGACTGACACGGAGTTACACAGACAAACCGGCAACAGGCAGGAGAACACACAGGGCTTAAATACACACACCAGTAATCAGGGGATGAGAGACAGAAGGGCAACACAGCTGGGAGGAATCGGAGCTGACAGGACAGGGGAAATGAAAACTGAACACACTCACATCAGACAGAGACCTTCACAATAAAGCAGGAAACTCAAACACGGGGAACCAACCAAGACACAGAACTAAACAAACAGCTTCATAAACAGACGGGTTGACACCACAGACAGACAGAGGCACAGACGCAGACTCCAAGGCAGACCGAATATAACACCTAGAACTCAAACAATCATCATCATAATAAACTAAAAGCGCTGGGTCACCGACCTAGGACCATGACAGTATGCCCATGTTACAGTCTTTTACAGTGTAATGTTTTTATAATGCCCTACATGAATTATCTATCTGGGGTACAAATGTTTTCCTGATGGATGTGATCTGAGAAATCATTGATGTAGCTGCTGTAATCCCATCACAAGACTGTCTTCAGTCATTTGTTCATTAAACTGAAACTATGAGACACATAAAGTGTGCCCTCTAACTCACAGTGTGGTCAGATTACAAGCTGAAGATCATTTTTCTGTTCACATACAACAAGCATTGACCATTGTATTGATGAATCATTCATGTGGGTTAAATGATACGAGTCAAACATGAAAAGCATGAGCAGTTTCTTCAGGGCTTTCATGAACAGTCATTCATCTTTCATGTGGGTAAACGTAAGTGAGTGGTTATCAAGGTTGAAAGCGCAGTGAGGCAGAGAGAAAAGAAAAGGAAGAGAGGTAAAAGAAACTGAATGAGAATTTAGGTTATTGATGTTTGTTATTAACCCTTTAAGACCTACCATAGAACCAAATCCGCCAGAGCTTATATTATATTTTTATATGTTGTAGTGCCATTTTTGGGAGCATTTCAAGTTGATATACATCAATACAACCATTATAGCCCAGATTTTAATAATATGTATGCATTAAGTGCATAGTAATTACATAAATTGCAAAAAAGTGCAATAAACTACAAATAACTTGAACATCGTTTTTGTTTTTTTTAACATATAACATATTTCTAGTTAGAGAAATTTAAGAGGCTTATCCCTCAAAACTCTAAATACAAAAAAGTTGCAAAATGTTTTCCCACCACAGGAAATTTATTTCGAGTGTCTTCATAGTTTTATTTTTGAAATACACCAATTTTTA
>NW_005188028.1:10912-12699 GCF_000239375.1 Pundamilia nyererei | reverse complement strand
TGCCGGACACAGGCGCCACCGGGCCCTCTGACCACCACCAGTAGGCAAACACAGGGTTAGTATCTTGCCCAAGGATATTTGGCATGCAGCCAGGATGCAGCCTGGGATCGAACCACCAACCTTCTGATTAGTGGCTGACCTGCTCTGCCACCTGAGCTACAGCCACCCACAGACTACAGACTTTATGACACAGAAAGTCATAAAGTCAAACATAACCTTTAAAAACACCAGTGTAGGCTCATGAGGCCCTGATGGTAAAAAATTACATTTCCTATATGTTGAAGGAAACTGTGACCTAGGACAAGCTGATGGCATAAGATGTAAGTACAACTCCTCTGGTTTCATATGCAAAAAATTATTGCGCTAGCTTACGTGGTTGCAGTTCTGCCGGGATTTAAAAGTAGTTGCGCAAAACGGAGCGTGCCTGCTCTTTTAAAGGGTTAATGAATCGTTCAAACCACAAAACAGGATACATTTAACATTATTAAAAACTAATGGTTTTCTGATAACACAAGTTAGAAATTGACCTTGATGCATTAATAATCCAAACGCCAAAGAACACATACTTGTTTAATTAACCCAATAGAAAGAGAAGTTTGATGAAAAGAAGCTGAAAACCGTGCAAACTTGTCAAACCCAGGGAGTTAAGGACTGGCAAGTTATAGTGAAATTGACAGATTAATGAATATTTGCAGGAATCTACCCACCAGTGTGCTATGTAAAAAGTGAAGGGCGTGATAGCAGCAGCAGCAAGACTCAAGGACAAATCAGAACAAGCGCCAGTGACAACAGATATTATATTTATTAAATCAGACACAGCATGGACTGAGTAATTGTACTGGAAGTGAGTTGCAAAGCAGATTGCAGAGGTGCAGTAATGGCTCATTGTTTACCTTTGTTTTCCCTTGAGTTTCAACCAAAATGACTTGGTTAAGTTTGAGTTAATATAAACCTGTTTACAATTGCCCACTTCTTTTAACCCTTTAAAACCTGAACCATGAAATAACTGCCAGAAATCTTGAATTTTTTAATAATGGAGTGTTTGTCGAACCTTTAGACAAAATATATAAAAATTTATAAAATTTTAATCTGCATAAATGAGTTTAATTTTGACACATTTGTTACATAAGCCATATTTTTACAATTTAGTCATTAAAATTTGTCATGTAATTTTTTATCATTTTCTGAGGGTAAAAAAAAGTCACGCTGATGGTGTAGAAGTCTCTAAAACTCACAAAAACACATATATCAAATACGATACTCTTTAAAGGGTTAAAAATGTACCTGGGTGTCCTTATCTGCCACAGTTATACTTTTGTACTTTTTTGTGTATTTTTGTTTGTTTTGTTTTTAAATTTAGAATGTTTTAGTATTGTGCTTGTGTGTTTTAGCCATGTGACACGACAGAGAAACTTCTATTTGGCCACTGAATTTACCAACTGTTGGTGAGTGAACAGAGCTAAAGGACTTGAATAGAGCTAATAGTGTTTGAAATTTCACCCAAAGGATTCACTTTGGGTGAAATCACTGGGTCCAAGGTATTTATAGGTAACTAAAACTAAACTAATGATTATAACTAGACGTGAAAAAACATTTTAGGCAACTAAAAAAAATAAAACTGAAAAATAAAAACTAGGCTTTAAAAATAAATAAACAATATGCTAAAATACAACTATAGAGCAAATAACCTAATTTCTGTCATGGTCCTGGGTCGGTGACCCAGCGCTTTGAGTTTATGATTATTATTTTCTAGTTTATTCTGATTTTGTATTAGTTCTTGGGGTTTG
>NW_005188028.1:6091-9445 GCF_000239375.1 Pundamilia nyererei | reverse complement strand
CCGAACGATCCAAGATCACGCGAAATCGTCAACAATCTAATCCAGCTAACCTACTTAGCAAGGTACGAAGAACGGGCCCCAGGTCCCTGAGTTTTGTGTTGTAAAACAGTCTGTGTGTTTCCTGTTTTACTTTGTAGGTCTGTGTCTCGTTATGCCCATTAGTTCCAGCTTTGTCCCCTCCTGTGTGCAATTTCCTGATTACCTGGTGTGTGTATTTATAGTTGGTGTCTGCCTGTGCTTCTCGTCGCGTTGTCTGTGTTTCTCTGTGAATCTCCCGTGTAGTCTACATTATTCCATGTTTCTTCGTGTCTCTCTGCTCCTCGCTCCATGTCCTCCATTTTGTATTAGTTTTCCCAGTTTAGGTTTATGTTCGGTTCTGCCCACACCTTGGTTTTGTGCACTGTAAATAAAACCCACTTGCACCTCCGCCATTGTCTGCTATTGGATCCTCCTTACTCACCCTCCACATGACTGCCGCCCCAGCCGTGACAATTTCTAATATCTGTTAATTTTATTTTGTCTGCAAGACTGAGTCAGTTGCTTTCAAAAACTTCAGAGTTTTTAATTGTACTGATTTGTACTGAAATCTTGCCTCTGACATGTCCTCCATACTAAAATTATAAACGAACTATATAATAATAAACTAACTAAAACTACAGTGGTTAGCACTCTTGTCTTCAAAATTGACTTTTAACTCCATTAAATTTAATAAATTCTGTTTACACCGCTAGATGAGCCCACAAAAGACATTTCCAGACGCCACCTGATGAAAGTTATAGAACAGCGGTCCCCAACCCCCAGACCACGGACCGGTACCGGTCCGTGAGTCGTTTGGTACCAGGCCACGAGAGTTGAGGGTCGGGTGTGAAATGTATGGTTTTCAGGGTTGTTATCAGTTTTTAGCGTTATTTTGTTATCGTTTTTATCATTAACTCTGTTTTCCTGGGTCTTTTCATGTGTGTTATGAATAAATCTTCTTTTTTTTCGGTACCGGTACTAGTTTTATTTTGTTGTATTTATCAGCGACAATTTAAAGGCCGGTCCGTGAAAACATTGTCGGGCATAAACCGGTCTGTGGCGCAAAAAAGGTTGGGGACCGCTGTTATAGAACATAAACTGGACGAGGTGGAAAACAGTTATACACAAGACGATGCTGTACAGTTTGTGAAAGAACTTTTATTGTTTTTGGGCGGATATAAAGCTAAAGACAATGCGGCCAAGAGTGATTTTTCCCACCTTTCAGACGAAAGAGACAAGTATGACGAGCTGCAGGAAGAAATTTGTGCGATAGGGCAGAAACTCAAGATGGCAGATGCTGCCCCGAGCCTCGGACAGAACCTGGCGTCTTCTAAAGTACCGGAGGTGACTATTTGCAGGGAGTTTCGCATCTGTGGCCAAATAGGAGAGGGAGGGCAGCGTGATCGGCTGTCCTATACCAACCTGCTGCATCAGATGGAAAATGGACTCCGCAAAGGCCACAGTGAGTCAGAAGTTAATGAAGCAGTGATAAGAGCTATCAAACTGGGTCTCAAACTGCGTGATATGCTTGAAATAAAGATTGATTTGACACTCACACAGTTAAAGACAATATTGAAAGGACATTACAGAGAAGAGGACACATCTGATTTGTACCAAAAACTGATAAATATTTCCCAAGATCCAAAAGAGTCCGCTGAAGACTTTTTATTCAGAGCCATTGAGCTTAAAGAACGTCTCCTGTACGCATCCAAGGACAAAGAAGCAGAACACTACAGTTGGGACCTGGTAAAAAGGAAGTTTTTGAGATCAGATGGGCTGCAAAATGACAATATAAAGTTCCAGATTAAAGACCTTCTTGACAACCAAGATGTGACTGATGAAATGCTGATTGAGAAACTAAATGAAGCTGCCAATCTTGAGACAGAAAGACTAAAGTTAAAGAGGAACAATACAAAACCACCAAGAATCAATGAGCTGCATACTGGAGATGAACCTCACAGCAGCTCACAGATCCCCACCACCAAGGAAGACAAGAAAAATCATCCTCCACCCGAAATGCACGACCTGGTGAAAGAGCTGAGGAACGAGGTTGCAGAGGTGAGGCAGATGGTTCTGGTCTCCCTGAATGCCCTCCCTGAGTCGCAGACTACAAAGAGGACATCAGATACTGCCGGAGGAAGAAAGGCTGCAGGACCTGCCAGAGCAACAGAGAGGGAGATAACTGCACCTACTGCTTTAAGTGTGGCCAGCCCGGCCACATCTCCAGAGGATGCCGAGCTCCACTTCAGCTGCATGGAAACACCAGAGGGCCACTGCCACGGGACCAGCAGTGACCCCACCACCACATCAGGAGTCCCGCCGCTGCAGTTGCTGCCACCAGAGAGAGTCGATCAGCACCCCACTCCAGAGGTGTGGAGGCTGCTCATCTGTCAGTTACTGTTCTAAAGCCTGTCAGGGACAACACTGGCACCATCACAAACATGTATGTAAAGCGGTGAGGCTAGTTGAACAACATTTGAGTGAAAGAGAGAAAAAGGGGTGGTTGTCATGCATGGGACATTCTGGCCTTCTATCAGATAAGCAAGGACAAAAACTAGTGAAACTGATTGAAACTGATTGGTAGGCGGAAAATGGTGAGATGCACTTTTGATAATGTACCAGTCACCGCATTGTGGGACACGGGTGCACAGGCTACAGTAATAAATGAGAACTGGAGAGTTGAGCACTTACCTTACACCACTATCAGAGGGATAGATGAAGTCTTAGGATCAGAACCATTAAATGGGCTTGCAGCTAATCAGACAGAGATACCATTTATGGGGTGGATCCCTGTAGAGTTTAGACTGACTGGGGTGGAGACGGCCAGCTCTAGCCTCCTAGTGCCTGTATTGGTCTCTAGTGGCCCAAATGTAGCTCAGGATCCTATTATTGGATATAATGTGATAGAGGAAGTCATCAACAAGCAACTTAAACAACAGGGCATTAAAAACAGTGACTGTGCTGCAAACTTTGTGAGTAGTGCTTTTGGTATTGACGTCGGATCTGCTAAGACTTTTATCCAGTTGATAGAGACACATCGAACAGCCGCGGAAGAGATCCAAGTCAAGACCGGGCGGAGTAAAGTTGTCTTAGGCCCTAGTGAAGCTACTACCATTCGCTGTCGCACACGCATACAGGCTGACGAGGACACTGTAATGTTATTTTGTCCTGTTCTGAACCCCAGCCTGCCTGAGGGGCTTCATTTGCAGGAAGTACTGTTTAAAGTAAAAAGGGGTACCTGTCACAAACACCACATGCCATAATATTACTGTAGGTCCGCATGTTATCCTGGGGCACATTGAGGGCGTAAAAGCAATATAATAATGAATAATAATA
>NW_005188028.1:3828-5559 GCF_000239375.1 Pundamilia nyererei | reverse complement strand
GACCAAACACCAGTTCAAAAGACTTACAATAGTGTGCCTAAACCTCTGTATCAGGAAGTAAAAGCTTACCTGCAGGACTTGATCAATAGGGGGTGGGTCACAAAATCCAAGTCGCCTTATTTGTCACCGATAGTCTGTGTTAGGAAAAAGTCCGGTGACCTCAGACTTTGTGTGGATTATCGAGAACTTAATCGCAAATCAGTGCCTGACAGACATCCTATTCCTAGGATACAGGACATGTTGGACAGCTTTACTGGTAGCTCCTGGTTTACAGCACTAGACCAGGGAAAGGCTTATCATCAAGGATTCCTAGACAAAGACAGTCAGCCACTCACTGCATTCATCACCCCCTGGGGTTTATACCAGTGGGTTAGAATCCCATTTGGACTCAGCTTCGCCCCAGCAGAGTTTCAGAGAAGCATGGAGGAGTGTCTTTGGGGTCTGTGTGATGATATCTGTCTACCGTACCTTGATGACAATTTGGTCCACAGTAAAACTTTTGAGGACCATGTTGAGCATGTAAGAGCCGTGCTACAAAGGTATCAGAAACAAAAGCAAAAAGTCAAAATGAAATAATAATAAAAGCTAATTTTAAAAAATGCAAATTTATAATAACTCTGGCTAGGCTTAACCCTGGGCTCAGCCTTGGACCTGTGTTGCAAACCACAAGGGGAGAACCACAATTAAGTTAAAACAAGAGGATATCTTCCTTAATTACACAAGGTACAACATTTCACAACACAAAAGAAAATATGTTTAGAAGATTTGGAATTTAATCCAGAATGCCATAACCACAAATATTAAAATGGCAAAAACTGAAAATATAACCACGGACATGTCTGTCAAGGATATCTGACGATGATATTGCAAACAGCTCCTCCTCTTCACTTATTCAAGTAATGTTGGATGTTTTTAAAGAAAGACTGGCTCTGAGGACATTCCCTGTTGCTTCTGAAACCAGCCGAGTATCCATCACATCAATTATTCCTCTCTGATCCACCTCCTACTCTAGGAAGAGGAACAGATGAATTTTTCAGTACTGGTTACCACTTGGATAAAGTTTATTGACAACCCCATCTTAGTCTGGAATTGTAAAGGTCACTTTATGTCTGATAGGGTTCATCCCAGCATTACTGGATTCAAATTGTGCTTTTTCTACTCTGAGCACTCAAAGGGCTTTTTACTACAAGTGTCATTCATCAAGTCTTGTAAAAGTCCTTTTGAGTATACTTAAGCACCTTATTTAACAGTTATACGTCGATGGGTGCATGATACTACCAGGAAGCAATACACTGAACTGACTCTCGATCTCCTGAGCCACAGTTACCCCAATTACAGTTACAGTTGCTGCCAATCTACATTCTACTTGTGGAACATTTTATTCTGACAAAACTCTCTGGATAAGCAATAAGAGCAGTGCATGCAGGCAACATGGACCACATAGGCAGGCCACCACACAGACTGACCGTGTATGTGCCTCCCTGTTCACCCGACTCATTACCCAAAGCTTTCAGAGGGTCTCCCTGTTACAACCAGGCCCAAAAAAAGCAAGTGTGCGCCTCTAATCTGAAAACTCCTGTTGTATCCCCATTTATGTTTTTGCTCATTTTTCTAATAATCCAAATTTTGCTTTATTACAGTGGGGCAAAAAAGTATTTAGTCAGCCACCGATTGTGCAAGTTCCCCCACTTAAAATGATGACAGAGGTCAGTAATTTGCACCAGAGGTACA
>NW_005188028.1:0-2392 GCF_000239375.1 Pundamilia nyererei | reverse complement strand
GTGGGGGAACTTGCACAATCGGTGGCTGACTAAATACTTTTTTGCCCCACTGTATATGCCCAAATCTGTGGCTGGAAAGTCTTCCCTAATAAATGATTTTATTACCAACTGAAACCTGCTGGTTAAGTGAAAATAACAGGGCTACAGTTATTATTAAAACAACCTTTCCAAAAGGCAAGAAAGGACGACGAATAGGCAATGTATACAATAATGTAAACCACTGTAAAGAGCTGTCATATGGAACATTTATCTCCTTTGAATATGGTACACTTCTGCTGATATCCTCTTGCTGAACAGCTTTTAGAAACATCTAAAAAATCAAAAATCGAATTCAACCTTTTACTGAATTTACTAAACTGTTACTAGCTGTGTATGTTAACAGTGTTCTTAGCATGGTTGATTTTAGTATAAATATTGTAAATATGATTCCTTGTTAAGAGACTGAAAACGTAATATTACTGGTTAAATCATTTTCAGTGTCAGAGCTAGGTTCATATTCATGCATAATGTAAATGTATATCTGAAAAAAGAGATAGATGAGGAAGAGAAAAAACAGCAGGGTAGCGCACATTTACAACAATCAATTAATGATTAGATGGTAAATGGACTGATTCTTATATAGTACTTTTCTGCTCTCGAAGCGCTGTATACAACATGCCACATTCACCCAGTCACACCTATTCTCACGAGCACTGTCTCTAAAATGACTGCTTTCTAACAACATTCACACTCCGATGGATACATCAGAGAGCAACTTGGGGTTAGTACCTTGCCCAAGGATACTTGACATGCAGACTGGAGCCAGGGATCGAACCACTAACCTTCTGATCAGTAGGTGATCTGCTCTACCTCCTGAGCTACAGCCACCCCAATTAGCTTAAGTCACAAACATGCATGCCTTGTCATTTCACAGTTAAAGCAATTTTTAATATCCATTTACTTACACTTACCAATTCTACATGTTTCATTACCTGGGGAATTTACAAACACTTTTCATTGGGTCCAAATCACAGTGGAAGGCACTCAAGGTAGTCCCCTACATGACTCAGATAAGCTTCAGGAGTCAACACATATGGTGCACCCCAATGGGGCCTAAATGATTCAGAACCCACAGTTTCACTTTGCCAAGATGGACGTATATACACCACTGGCTAATTGACATGCTCAACACTGATGTGGTGATTCAACACACAGTTGAAATAGAACAGTTATAAAAATCTACAAATGAGCAGGAATGCATTTAGGACAGAATCCATGATGCAGATTTGCAAATCTGACTATGAAAACTACAAAGCCACAAAAACAAAAGTCTGACAGAAAGACATGGCAGAAAGCAGCTAACTGGATTCATCACAGGTCCAAGACCTCGTTCCAGTCCATTGCTACTTCACCCTCTCCAGCACTCATGGTCTCAAACAGGGCCTAGGGACTTCTGCCCTATAATGCAGCCTTCTGGGACTAAATTCCACATAGACATTCTCTTGTGCCGAGTACTAGAAGGGGAAATGGGGCTAGAATTCTTCACTCCGCCAGAAATACTTTTTCACTCGTTCATTTTTGCTCACAGCTGTCACAAGAAAACTCGTTTGGAGTTGTTCTTATGAGTAAGAAAGAAGAAAGGGGAAAAAGGAAAGTGGAAGAAAGAAAGAACTGGCAGCACTCTGTGCATTCTGATGATGCTCAACATTTTACCAGTCACACATCTGGCATGTGGACTCTTGAGTATGCAGAACAAATTAGTGAAGAACGAAATGTACCTAAGGCAAATTCAAAGTGTGGAAAGTCCGGGCACGGTTTGGTACATCCAGGCAGTATTAAGCATGCTGTCAAATTTAACTATACTATTATATTAGAATGTTCCAGCTTTCTCCAAATTCTGAAAGAAAGGTAATCTGAAGAACATTGCTTCTCGTTTGTTTTAATTTGTTTACAGAATTCTCTGCTGTGATGAATCAAATATTGAACTCTTTGGCCTGAATGCCAAGAGTCATGTCTTCATAGCTTTGTAAGCAAAAGTGGTGAATACTTCTAGACATAATTTTGTTTTTTCTTTGTATTTTTAATAAATTTACAAATATTTCAAGCAAACATTTGTTTGTTGAATTGTTTGTTTGTTTTGTCATTTTGGGATATTGTGTTTAAAACTTTAAGAAAGATTTTTTTAAGATTTCATGAAAAATAAATGTAATCCATTTTAGAATGTGGAGCAAGTGAAACTGTCAGGATCTGACGGTGCCCTGACCGGTCGACCTGCCGGTGTGTGTATGTGTATATCTGTGTGCGTGTGTATGTGTCTCTCCTGTCGCTCTGTCTTCCCCTGCGGCTCCGCTGTGATGTGTTGGGGGGTAGCCTAGCAACGGGCTACCTTCGACCCGGAGGTGCTGTCGCCCGG
>NW_005188027.1:114591-115485 GCF_000239375.1 Pundamilia nyererei | reverse complement strand
TGTCAATTATCCTATCCCCACTAACTGCATGTCTTTGGACTGTGGGAGTAAGCATTAAGTAATAATCGTAATAATTTAGGAACTATTACTTACAAACTACTTACATTTACTTACAACTGTTTTGTTTGCTGTAAAAACGGACTTTTTACCATCTTAGTACTTTTAAGCAAATCCAACTATCAGAACCAACAAACAAAGTTAGAATATTAGTTGTGAGGTACTTGCAAAACTCTGGTGTTTGATCATTTTTGTCAGTTTTTTCTTAGTTATATGCTTTTCTCCCTTCCTGGAAAGAGAAAAGTGAAAACATATATATGCACTGTGACTGATTCAAAAACTTTACAACTATGGAGACTTTGAGTAACATATAAATAAAGCTCATAATAATGCTGAATAACAACAATTAAATATAATTACTTTTTAATCAATTAGTCATTTTACTTGCTTTTACAAACTTACGTGATAGTTGTTGTATTCAAAAACAACCATGTATGAGAAAGCCTGCTTTTTGTCTGTCACAGCTCGAGCCAATCATCAGACCCTATACTGAGACGTTGGTGAGTGTGTTGCCACGACAACGAACCAAGACAACATTGACTTGCGCGCTGGTAACTGGCTGACAGAGGGCTTGATGTAAGGTAAAAAGTTCTTCGACACAACGGTGAGTTCTTATTAAGATGCTTGTTTGTGCAGTCTGTTAAACGATCCGTTATTAACGTTAAAGTGAACGCATAGAGTTCTTACAGCCTATACTGTATGTACAACTACGGGATCCACGGTTTAAGTATTGTGAAGTGCTTAAGAGAGTGAGAATATAATGAAGTGGAAAACTCAGCGAACAGTACAACTGTTGACATAAAAACAATGCAAACATGAATAAAACAGCTAGGCTTT
>NW_005188027.1:87454-114367 GCF_000239375.1 Pundamilia nyererei | reverse complement strand
TATATACACCCCATTTTTTTCTTCTTTTTGGTTAATCAAATGTTTCTACGGTCACATCAATGACACATTTCCTTTTACTGATTCAAAAAACCCATATTTCATTAAACAGTCAGGAGGCCATGCTGAGAAAGCACTTGATTTCTGAAATTGAATCTAAATCTTCAAATTACTGTACCATAAGTATGTATGACATAAACTGAAGTGGACATGGTATACCATGTCCAGTGTTTGCCAGGTCTCTCTTGGAAATGAGATTTTTAATCTCAATGAGATTTTTTACCTGGATAAATAAAGGATTAATAATAATAATAATACACCATATAGATTTCAGTTGTTAAAGACACGCCCTAATGCTACTTCTGAACCTGATATGATAACTGAAACATAAAAAATGGATGTCTAGTTTATGACTCCATGTGTTCTCTTGTGTTCTTCTGTTTCCTTTCTTGCAGGTGATTTTGCCATACAACATATTCAGAATGAGCGTCACTCAGGTGAAGAAAAAGGCGTCCCTGCTATGCAACAATAAGCGTGTGAAGGAGGGGAAAGCAAGGAGGGTGAGGTTCTAACTTGCATTTTTTTCCTTTTACCTCTGTAATTTTGAAGCTGCTTGTAAGTTATGTTGTGAAATATAGCCATATGACAGCTTTCAGGTGACAAGGAAATGAAGATGTTACAGCAGATGTCAGAAGTGGGATTTTCTGACAAATAAACAGTATTCTATTTTCTTGTGACCTACTTCTTGCACACTGTCCCATTCTTTTTTAAATAATGCTTAAAATGACACGTTGTCCTAATAATCACTTTGGCTTCTCATGTAATTCTCAAAATGAATTACATGGCTACAGTGTTTTGTTGCATTGACCTCAGCCTAACCATTTTAGCTCTCTTCCACTTCACTTACAATTTTCTCAGGTCAGAATGTGGAATATTGAAGTCCATACTTGCTTACTTATTTGGTAAGATTGTTAAAAAGAAAAAATTAGGCTCATCATCAGTGTGAGCTGCGCTGTTACACACCTGACAGAAACTAGGTACAATGTTCAGGGATGCAGTGGAGGGATTAACATTTTCTACTCTGCATTAGTTGTCATTTCATCTCATGCTCTAAAATATTTAATATTTTCAAAATAAGTGCATCCAGATAGTCTTTAGATTTTATAAAGACTTCAATCTGTGATATTTTGAAACTAAAAGACTTAGTTTGTTACGAGAAGCCACCAGTTTGCTTTGTTTCCGTTTAGATATTGGAATCCATCAAGATTTTAAATAGTCAGATTTCCAAAATAAAAGCTCCCTCATTAGATATGGAAAATAACATGTTCAGAAATATAAGATAGGTAATGACAGATAATCAAATCAAATTGTAAAAAATATTCTATCTGCTGCAGATGCTCGTTTTTACAATCTTGTGGCATTTATCTCTCTAACTGCATAATAAAATGAATAATAATTATTATAATTATTAATGATAAAAGCATAAATATTGCATAAGCAGTTTTGCAGTTATGTTATTCATTTAGATTTAGAATTAAGCTAAAATCATTTTCCTTCAGAGAGACTAAGAGCAATTAGTTGTTTTTTTGCTTTAGGTGCACCAATGACAGAGGATTATGTAGAAAATACAATACCCAAAAAATGATGCACAAAATGAACATTATTTGAGTTTATGTATATGCAAGCATTAGAGCTGTAAGCTGAGCTGTTTCAAGAGCAATAGCCTACAGCTCAGCGCCTCATTACTGCTGATTAGGAGACCGTAAATAGGCCTGTGTTGCTGTGTGTTTGCAGGTGACTCCTTCAGTTTTCTCCCAGGAGATGTTGCAGTCCACAGAGGAGCGCCTGAGTAACACAGCTGAGGTGCACCCACCTCGCATCCTGGAGTTGCTTGACCTGAGCGCCGCTCCACATCACAAAGTAAATGCCAGCTATAATTCTGTGATATCACACTAGTTTAAAAACTTTCTTCCTATTACACACAGTGATACAGTATAACATTAACTGGGAACCAACAATAACAGTGGCAACAGTCTACCGTAAAAGGTGCAAATTGAAAGGGAGTTCTTATTTTTAAATATTTTCTTTGATATCACTTACTCCTGCCTAGCCTATTGCCTAGCAATATGTAGAGACTCTTGTGCTGCAGAAACAGCTCAGACCCTTCAGGTGAAGAACTGTAGAAAGGCCGCGGTTGAAATAATCAGGAATTAATCTCAATCACAGCACATTTGCCTGATCACCAGTCTGGTGATTTTTCACGCTCATCATTTGTAGAGTTGTCGCCACATTATATTTTCTCCCCATAATTGATTGTATATTTTAAAATTGCATCTGCACAAAAGCTAGGACTGCATAAAAAAGAGATGATTAATATTATTGGCATCATACTGTGTGTCCATCTTTTCACTGTTAATTAGGAAAAACACGTTTTCTTTTTACTGCTGATCATTACATCAATATGAATAAAAAGCTTGTTTAAATATTTACAAATATTATCATGTGTTTGTGCTCACAAACCAGCAAAGCAAATGCACTGTTCAATACGTATTTAGTGCAAAGTATGAGGTGAATTTGAAATCTAAAGCATTGTCTCTGTATGTGTGTTTGGCTAGGGTTCTTTTCCAGATATAGATCAGCCGCTTTTTCAGCCCTACCCTTCTGAGTTGGTCTTCCAGAATTTCTCTCCTGGACAGACCTACAAGTTACCATTGCTGCTTCTCAACAATGACAAGGTATATTAATCAATAAGAGTAATGAAGATCAAATAATTTTGAAATCAGCATGACTGTCAAGCCTATATTTGAATCAGAAACATTTGTGAAACAACACCACTGCAGCATGACTATTTGAAAAAGAGAAAATGTGGGGAGTGTGAAGAAAAGGTCATTGCTGACTGGAGGAAATCTGAATAAGATACCATGATAAGATACCGTTTTCAAGCAATGATTAATAATCACTACCTTTGTCCTTCTTGCTGTGCTGGGTTTATGCACTTATCTACAGTTTATGTTTATTTTTTTGTTCAGGTTTCACGGCAAGTGAAGCTGGAGCAGCAGAACTCCGTGTTTTTCAGTGTTTTGCCTTCAAGTGATGCACGCAGCAACGTTGCACCAGGAATGTCTGCCACTTTCACAGTCTTCTTCACCCCACACGAAAACAAGGTACAAGAGACGTTTGCATTTGATTGGACTTTGCAGCACAAAAACAAAGAAGCCTAGACTGAGAGAACAAAACACAAAGTCACAATAACCACATATAGGATGAGGATAACCTCATATGATCTTGTATAGCCTTTACCAGACTTTCTGCATAAATGTTTCATGAAGTCTTAGTTAGAATCAGAATCCACAAAAAAAAATTGTCCTAAATGTTGAATTTAACTAAATTAATTACATGTAAATTTTCTGTGTAATTTTGGTACGGAAATACAATATGAAATCAATCAAGAGAATATACTTAATTTGTATACATTTTCCTTAGTGTTTAATTATTTCAACAAATAACCTTCTGATTTTGTCACATATATAATTTTAAAAAATGTTTTTTAATTATTGGTTCATGTTTACTAAGGAAAGAATCTTTTTTTTTAAATTGTTTTAAGGGTTAGGACTCAAGTATGATATTTTTGGTTAGTTTGTTATTTACATTTGAATAACTGAGCAGCTAATGGAATAAACAGCTTGTTTCGCTCACCCCAAACCTGCAGCGTCAGATGGCTGCCACTTCCTGAGCTTCATTGTGTCTGTGGTTTCTTCCTGTTAGAAGGGAATTTTTCCTCCCCACTGTCACAAAGTGCTTGCTGATGGGGATTTCTCTATATTACTGTGGGGTCTTTGCTGCCTTGAGGTGACTGTTGTTGTGAATTGGCGCTATAAAAATTCAGTGTAAGAATCAAACTGGATAAAATTGAACTGCTGGTATGCCCAAATTCAGTGGCACAAAATTATTTAACAACTGATATAATAAAGTATATTGAGTTTATAGAGTTTGTGTGGTTGCAGCAGGCTTTTCTCCTTGTCTACACAGGACTACCACCATAGACTGGTTTGTGTGACAGAGAGGGAAAAGTTTGAGATTCCAATCCGGGCCATTGGGCCACGTGCCATTCTTGACTTTCGAGACAAGCTTGACTTGCCCGTGTGTCCTGTGAAAGCTTCAACTGAGAAGACTCAACTTGTTTGTAACGTAGGAAACAGCAAAGCCAAATTCAGGCTCCACACAGAGAGGTGAGAGTAAAACAGTCATTCTTGTACCCAGTGAATAGTTATTTTTAAAGTTCAGCTTGTGAAAACTGTTAAATACATTTAAGAAAAAAATTCAGAATCATAAGTGAACAGAAAACATTTTTTACCTACTTATCAAAAATTACACAATGGAGTCTTGGGTATACCTTTAACTAGACTTTACAGTACTTATTGTTGGGTCTAGTTAAAAGTTTGCTTTTCCTCTGTCAGTTTCTAAAACAGTAACCTATTATTGCAGGCCTTTTTCAGTGACACCTGAGTTTGGGGCACTTGATGTTGGCGAGAGTATGCAGGTGACTGTGGTTTTCCACCCAATGAACACAGGAAACCACAGGCAGGATCTGTTGCTGCACTACCATACTGGTGAGAAAACAAAACTGTGACACCAATGAGACTTGTGTTGAAGACTCTTCAAGATGTAACAGATAAATACACACTGATAAGGGGCTTGCGAGAGCGGTGCGTATGTGTTTGTTGGTTAGGGGACCAGTGAAGTAAAGGTGACATACTGTAGGTGATGAAAGAGAATATAGCCAGTCTTTAGGGAATGAAAATTCAGCTCATAATGGCTGTATTATATCACATTTCCTGCTTGGTATGGCTAGATCAGAGGGGTTGTTTTCTCTTCTCCCTGATTTCTTCTCATAGTACATGTTACATCTTAGTGACTTTGGTATACTGCCAGAATCTGGTATTTAGGAATCTCCTGTTGTCTTTCAATTAGACAAGAGTAACCCTGTTAAATTTCACTTAAATCCCGACAGTATTCCTCCATATTTTTACAAATGACTAATCAAAACAAAAATAGACAAAAAAGGTCTCTTGATACCTATTCTCCACCACTTATGTTACCCTGTGGTAACCAGTTACTAGGTCATAAGCACCATGATATCTTCTACTCAGGTGAAGATGTGTACATTAGCCTGCATGGGTCTTGTGAGGAACTGAACATCCACCTTGAACCTGACTCCATCTGGATGGAGAATACTTATGTCTCCCTGATCAGTACACGCACAGTGTCCCTCACCAACCACAATAGCATCCCTCTTCAGTACTGCTGGACTGTGTGGCCCAGCCAACAAGAAGAGGACCTGAGCTTACTGAGGTATTTATGCATGAGCACAAAATGTATTTATTAGAGCATGTGTTGCCAGAAATGAGCTCAGGTACCCATCACATTCTTTCTGTCGTGTAGATCTTTGTCCTTCTACTGGCCTCTTTTTCTCTCTGACCCTCCTCATTTGCTATTTGTTATACTTTTCACTGTCTCTCCCTACTTTTCTCTAGGGAGGGCTCAGTGCTCCAGCAGAAGGAAGAAGTCGAGCTAGGACAGTTGCTTAAGTCTGACCCTGCAGGGATCCATTACCTCCTGCTGCAGTCTAGAGCCCCACAGGAGCACAGAAGTCAGGATGCAAACGACTACCTCTTGGCCCTTTCACACTGTATAACTGTGGAGCCTCCGGTGTGTTTGTGTTTCATTGTCTTGTCGTGTGTTCACATGATTTTCCTCTTGCCAGACTGATTAGTTGAATACTTAAATGTCATTACATTGCCCATTGTTTCTTTTCCATCAACTCTAGAGGCAACAGTGCCTCCTATAGTACGTCTGCATAATGTAATAGTTTTAAGTGGGGAGAAGGAACAGGAGCAACAGCACTTGAAATTTGTTGATGTTTCCGTGAATCATTTCTTGCAGCATGCTCTACCCTCAGAGCTGTATTATTGCTGTGAGAACAGAATTCTGAAAAGGTTGATCAGATCTGATGTTAAAACTGTCACACAGACTTTGTGATCAAGACTGTTTGCATATAACGTCTGTCTGATTCTTCTGTGACATTAGAACCACAGACCTGTCCAGAGACCTTTAGAAAGTATGAGCTGCTCTGTCTTCTGTCCCCAACTCAGCCCCATTCCCTGGACAAAGAGATAGACAACACAGAGTTAGGGAGGTCACCTGCGTGTGTGTGTATGTGTAGAGTAAAGCCTGACCAAAAAATCAGTCGTTTTCTTCTTCTTACGTTTTTGTAATGTTTGCATTTTGTTTCACTAAAATAATTATTGTTGTCTTTACGTGTTTCAGGAGGGGGAAATATGGCCCAGCACCACAGCGAAGTTCACCATCATCTTCAAGCCTGAGGAGGCCAGACTTTATCAACAAACCATATACTGCGATGTCACAGGTTTATTCCGGTTTCTCAAACACACACACATACAGCAGCAAAAGATAATAATTCATAATGTTATCAGTTTAATCAGTACTTTTTGTCCATTTTAGTCATGTTTACATTGTTAAAAAATAGGGCAAAATCACAGAAACACAGAGGCAACTTTTAAAATTCACCGCCACATGCATAAAATCTGTGTGATGTTTTCTTTCCTGTGGCCCTACAAATTTCCTTTCTCTGTCTTTAGTTCTATTGTAACTCTTTCATCATGGCTGTTTGTCATCTTAGGATGTGAATCACCGTTACCCCTCACAGTCAAGGGCAAAGGCATGGGCCCTCAACTTGTGCTTAACTATGATGGGATGAACTTAAAAGATTTATTCATAGGTGAAAGATTTCGTCAAGAGGTAAGAAAACCAAGCCAGTGTGAACACGTTATGTTATTCCCAGTATGGCTCTAATGTAGAATGCTTGAGCTACAACTTTGTGTGAGTTGAATTCAGCCTTGGTGGATGCACTGCAAGGTTATAGTTCTTATCCACAAGATAACAAAACAGCATATATTGTTAAAAAAGCTGTAAAATAAAATAAAATAAAAACAAAAGTTTTTCTTTTGACAGTTTTAATGCACAAATGTAATGCTGAAAGATGATCAATATTGGGTATTTGTTCTCATACAAGAATTCATTCTTCAGGTGCAGTTGTCAAACAAAGGGCCAATTGATGCCCCTTTCAGGTGGTCAAGTCCTGACACCACTTTTGGCCGCTGTTTCTCCTTCAATCCCGAGGAAGGTGTTGTTCCCTCTGGCGCCTGCCAGATAGTGGAAGTATCGTTCTGCAGTCCCATTCTGGGTTCATTCTTTGAGGAGTTGCTGCTAAGTGTGGCAGGACAACCTCAACCACTGACCTTCACTGTTGGGTAAAGTTAGCAAGCAGCGAGCCAGTTCTCTGCCAGGACATTTACATGTAACACAGCACAAATAAAAGCTGACCCAGCTGTAGTAGTGGGTCTATTACACTCGTACTGCATATTTTCAAATCTTATTGTTCCCGAGGTTTCAAGGTTTCTTTGTCTCTTCTTTGCAGGGGTTCCGTCATTTGTCCCACAATCCACTTCAGTGTTTCAGAACTTAATTTTGGGGATGTAGCCTTTGGTACATCACTTTTGCTCTTCTAGTTTTTATAACATATATCCAGAGAATAATGACAGACATCATCTTAATATTTTCACATTTTCTCATATTTGCTTCTTTTAATCTCCCTGCATAGGTTTTCCAGTAACAGTTGGTTGTACGCTCTTCAACCCTTCCTTTGTACCCGTGAACTTCATCCTGCGTGTCTTGGGGGACGGGCTGGGCTCTCCTAGTGTTAGCTCATTCAAACAGATTTCGGATGAGTCACTGAAAGATTGGCAAGATTATAGTGCTAGAGATCTTCATCCATGCCCTGTGGAGTTCACGGTCAGCCCGGCAGCAGGCTCAGTGCGTAGCGTGTCCGATGTTGACATTAAGGTACAGTTTATTAACACCATCCCCACCACTGACAAAATAGTCCAGCAATCAGTGTTTTCATGTTATGAAATAGTAGGAAAAAACCTCAAATATTCTGTTTTTATTTTTATATACATGTAAATTATGTAGATTATTTAGATACTATAAAAAATATCTGGGCAATCTTGAAGGATTAGTAAATCTCATTGACATACTTTGCCGGTTTAGACAATAATCAGATCTCTAGCCAGCAGTCATCATCATTGTGGTTACCCTGTCGATACTGGGGTCTTTAAAGCTGAAGGTGACATTAATGAACTTTCCTTTCCTTTTAACCTTAGACACTTGTTTTTGTGGTCTTGCTGTATGTCTGTGCGATGTTTGTACAGGTCACACTGTGCTCCAACACAGTCAGGACATACCAGCTGTCACTGGTGGTGGATGTTGAAGGTGTTGGGGAGGAAATTCTGACTCTGCCTATAAATGCTAGGTACATAAACATGCTTAATGTCCAGACGTACTCAAATAAACAGTTATTGAAGTCATTTCTGTCACAGCAAAATGAATCTAACATGTCATACTGGGCCCATTTACACAGATCTTTATTCTCTATTAGCCTAAGACTGAAAATCTTTTTCCCTTTGAAAAGGGAAACGTAATAAAAAATGATGAATAAGAATGAATGACCATCCATCTGATATAGGAAAATAGAATGAAATGTCTTTGTTGTGGTGTCTTGGTTGGTGGATGAGACCCATAAAATCCATGAAATGACATACATTACTATAATTTTTCTCATTTACTTTTTACTATAAGTATAGTAGTTTTTACTCAGCTGTATTTGTCATTAGAGATTAAATGGAACATATTATGTTCATTACCAAGTCAAGCATCCCTTAAGGATCCCAATTAGTAGGGTGAGTGTTAAGTAATCTATTCTGTCATCTTTTTTCCTAAAGCAATATAGCTTTTTTTCTTCCGGTAGTCTCTGTTGCACTTTTGTTTGTTTGCATCCATTGAACTTGAACTTGGAGGATTAATAGAGTTTAGGCATGATGAAGTGCAATTACACATCTTTTATTCTCCTCACCTTTTCCTTGTTTTTCTCCTGATTGTCTGACTTGCTTTTTTCCCCTTTGTTGATAGGTGTGTTGTGCCTCAGATTTTGGTGGATACTCCAGTGCTACACTTTGAAAGGTGTTTCCTCAATCAACCCTTCGAACAGAAAGTGCGGTTGACCAACCCCAGCAATTTGCCTGCCTGCTACGGCATGCTTGATCAGGTTGGATGGATCACCAGAGCAACAACAATTATAGAGTTTACATGTTTTGGCAGCCACTAAAGTGTTTTACACTGTACCTTTCCTTTTCAATCAATATGAAGTTGGAGCCAGGAGAAAGTTAGCTTAGCGTAAAAATTAGAAATACCCACTTTTAGTTCGTCGCTTGCCACAAGGGGTCACCACAGGTAGCTGCACAAATTTGATTTGGCAGATTTCTATATCAGACGCTGTTCCTGATGCAACTGCTAAGGGATTTGTGTCTCTTCCTTAGAACAAACTGGGATCTTTCACTTGTTAGGCAAATGTGTAAACAGTTACACTGTGGAGCCATGAGCATAAAGATTGGAAATGAGCAAACAAAAGAACTGGCTTTGTCTAAATATAATCAAATGGTAAAAGGCCTTGTATAGCACTTTACTAGTCCCTAAGGACCCCAAAGCGCTTTACACTATATACAGTCATCCACCAATTTACACACTGGTGATGGCAAGCTACATTGTAGCCACCAGGACCTCTGACCACCACCAATAGGCAACAGGTGAAGTGTCTTGACCGGCAACCTTCCGATTACAAGGCGACCTCCCAACTCTTGAGCCACAATCGCCCACAAACAACACTGTGTCTGATTTGATTTCGTTTTCTCAGCCTAATAAACAGCTCACTCTTCTTATTTTGGAACTCTGCGTGTGTTTCTTGTATTTCACTCAAAAAATGTTTATTTGGGATTAAGTTTAGAAAGTTATGTCAGGTGGTTCCACAAAACTGTGTCATGTAACTGCTAAGAAAGCGTTTAAGTTTTATTTGTGTTATTTTGCTTTGAATTGATTTGGATTTTTGAGACAAAGGGCAACAAAAACTTTCGTTATATAATCAGTGACTGTGCTTCATATATATATATATATATATATAGCAGAGATGGATTCTTTGTGTACACATGCACTGAGGCAACTTGTGGGCGACCGTGGTTCAGGGGGCGCTTTGGGTCCCTAGAAAAGCGCTATATAAATGCAATCTGTTATTACACATGCACTGAAGCAACTTACCTAAACACATTTTGTACCAGATCTGTATGCTGACATTAAAACTTATAATTTAGTTTTTCTTTTTGCTCTCCCTGTTTTCAGGAATATGAGGATAATTCTTCGCTGCTTTTAGGCAGTTCTGCACCCAGAGGAGTGATTCATCCGGGCAGCTCCGAGGAGCTTCCTGTGCGTCTCCTAACTAAGGCCCCTGGAATGCTGCATCACACGATACGTATTGCTGTATTTGGGAGCTCCCAGCCACCCCTGGTCAGTGGAAGTGCATGTGTGGGAGTGCAAGTTGTGTGTAGGTCTGAATACCGGCATGGTGCTTATTCTCTAATCCTACTTCTGTTCTGTTTCAGGAAGTGGCCTTATCGTGTATTGGGCACGGGCCACTAGTTCACATTCAAACCACACAGCTACACTTTGGCAAAATCCCAGTTCTGATGGACATTGGCAAAACCCTGCTCCTGTCAAACCACTCGCCTATTCCAGCTCACTTTACCACTCCAATGGTACAAACACTCACCCAAGAAAATAAAAATACCATTTGTGACTTAGACAGGCAGGCACATACTATTTACTTCATATCTGTCCAACCATAGATCTGTTCACGTATTAGCAGTCCGACTTTCTTAATTGCTGTGATTGATTAATTATCAGTCTAATTGGATATGTAATTTATGAGCTAATGATTTTACTGCTATGGTAACTCTTGAAATAATTAGTTGCTGCTTAAATTTGAGAATGAGAATAAGGGGCTTCCTTTGCACTAGTCATTTTAAACCAAATTGTGACATTTTACCAATTTAGATAGACTAATGATAAAATTATGTAGTCTCACTGTTTGGTGTAACATTTATGCACAAAAAATGCTGTTAACCTTTATTGTTGACTAGACTTCAACTTTCATCTCTTGCTCTCGCTTAATCTCTTATCTCTCAGAGTTCATTCATAGCAAACCTTTGCAGCACAGTTATAGAAAATGCTCCCACTTGATATTTTCATGCATCACATTTAGTGCTGGAACGACCTATTGGAGCTTCTACGCTGCTTTGTGTTTTTTCCTCAGCTCATGATGTTCACACTATGAATAGACTCAGATTTTTGTTTCTGCTTCCTTAGACCATCAGAAAGCCCTTTTGGCGTATTGAGCCCAGTGAGGGGGAGGTGCCACCATGGAGCCAGGTGGAGCTCAAGGTCGTGGTGCATCTGAAGGATACAGTTCCGTTTGAGGGCAAGTTAGAGGTTTCCATACAGGACAGTCAGCCACTCACTGTCCTCCTGTCTGCCACTGGCACTGGCACTACAATTGTCAGTGACAGGCCTTTTGGTCCCAGCCTTGACCTGGGCACCCACTTCAGGTAGAAATCCCATTTTCATAGACTAAAATGGAGCGTTTCCTAGTTATTAATTCACGATGTAGATGTGGATAATACGACACTGACACTATCCTTCGTCTCTATTCTACTTTGTAAGTCATGAAGCATACCAGTACCACTTCAAGCTCTGCAACCATGGCAAGCGAGTACACCGGATGTACTGGAAGGTCGATACCTCACAGCCCACTGCAAAACTCTGCAAAGGTGGCACCTTGCCCGACCAAAGCTTCCTACCCCCTATCTTCACTCCTAAACAGAGAGATGATGCAAGACGTGGATCTTCACTCCCTTCCAGCAGGGAGAAGTCGATGGTTAGCCTCAGACCGTCTCGTCTGGAACTTTTTCCAGGTGGCTCTGCTGACATGGTGCTGACAGTCTCTGCAGACTCCCCAAAGGTGAAATAGTTTGTTGCAAGTTAAAGGTTTGCGCATGCACTAAATGACATGATGTAGCATAGTAAGCAGCATAGAACATGTAAATAATGCTTCTTTTCAACAACGCAGGTTGTACGTGAACGTCTGGTGTGCTACGCTATAGTTGGCCAGCAAGGGTATCAGGAGAAAATCATGTCTGTAGACATTGCTTGTCGCTTTGTGGCTCCGCTGCTCAGCATTTCCTCAAAGCAGCTGAACTTCTACATAAAAAAGGTTAGTCTTGAGCAAAAATTAGAAACAGTGCCTTGTCTAGAATAAAGGCATATACTGAATGCTCTCTATTGTAATGCTCTGTAAGTTGCATGTATTTTTAAATATTATCTAAAGCCTAGTTAAAGGCTAAAGTTAAATATCCATAAGCTACAACTTTGATAGATAGCTATGTCAGTCTTACAGGTGTCCTTAATGCATTTCGAGATTCACAACCAAATGCCACAAAGATGTTGTTTAGTTTAGGGATATTGTGACAGGATGTTCTAGCATATTCCAAACTCTGTATAGTTTAGTGAAAGCATTTAGATTATTTTAACATTCAGAATTTTTGAAAATTACAATAGTTTAACCTTGTTAAAGACATCATTAGCTCACAGTTAACAGCTAGTTGTCGATTAAACTGCAGCAGCTTCATTCCTGTCCTTTATTGTGGTTCATTTAATTAAGGATTTGTATATGTGTTACAGGTCAAAGGGGAGAGTATGCGGCCCCTGTATGAGAAGCTGATCTTGAAGAACGTGTCCTCTCTGCCTGTATCCATGAAGCTGTCGCTCATAGAACCTTTCTCTCTGTGTGAGGCCCCAGGGGAGCACAGTATAGCCACCACTAAGGTGCACATTGTTGTTTGCTAGTTGTTTTCGTTTTAAGTTCCAGGAAAGCAGATTTCCTGGATTCTCACTGTTCTGTGATAGAGCCATGCACCAATGTTTGTGAACATTTTTGTGGAAACATGTTGTGTTCTTACTGTCTTGTAGATGAGCTTTTCTCCAGATTAATGTTGTTATTTTGTTTTTGTTATTGTGTGTCATGGATATCTGTATGTGGTAGTGGGACTTCACTGTATGTGCACTTCAAACAGCTCCATTCAAGATATACAGATATAGTAGTTCAAATTAGGGCATCCATAATATGCAATTCGAATTCTGTAGTGGTGATTGAATGATCCTGATTAGAAGGATAATTCTGATAAACTTGGGTCCCGTGGCAGAATTATAATAAATATTTTATTAAATGATTTCTTTCTTCCAGGTGCAAGAGCATGCTCTGTGAAAGAAGTGCTCTTACACTGATTTGCCCAATATACTGAAGTGCTATAACTCCAATAATAGTCTTGTGTATTTTTTCCAGTCTGTGGTTTTAGGCGACAAGTGTGAGGCTGAGTTGTGGGTATGCTTTAATCCAGCTTTCTATAAGGATCGAGTGTCACACAATGTGGATGAGGTAACTATGATACATGCTGTTATCTTCTTTCAGTTGTGCATTTTTGAGCAGTGGCTTATTCACCTGGATTTACATTGAAATTAAATAGGCTGGATAGAAGTAACATTTACTTTTGTTTATTTATTTTTTTACTCATTTAATGATCTAAAACTAATGTCTTAATTAAGCTATCAGATAATCCTTGGCTTTGAATAAATGTTCACTTACTAACATAATTTTTTCCCTCTTTCTTGAAATGGTTTTCAGTATCTTGAGGTAAATTACTTGGGACACCCACAGCAGGATGTAGTGGACCTGCATGCAGAGGTCCACTACCCCAACCTCGACTTTCCCTCCACCACTGTAGATTTTGACTGTGTGTTAAACTGCACAGAGACTCACAAAGTCATGACCATCACAAACTGTTCCCTGCTTCCTGTGTCCTATTACTGGACCTTTCTGGATGACCACATTAACAGCAGGTATAGTCACACAGAATCTGGCCAAACAGGACTAGAACATGTATCACATTTATAAACCAGACACTGCAGTATCATGTTGTATAATTGTAAAGTGATTGTGTGGTAAGTCTTTTAAACCCAGATTTGTTCTGTTTTAGATGTTATGAGGGTCAAAAACAGCCAGCCACATCACTTAAGAAAGAGATTATAGTGCTATTACTGTGTTAATACAGAACCTATTTGGATATTTATTTTGACCAAGTTGTCTAGTGTCAAGTTTGAGATCAAGTATCTGACAGCTAAAGCAAATCCACAACAGAATCATGTGTGTTTGTATAAACATGATCAAAACATTTCAGTGAGTTAACTAATTTCTAATATCTGTACTTGTTTTTTAAAAAAGAAATCTTGGATCTGTAAGATGCCAAAGTGAGGAAATATCCTAAATATTTTAACTTCAGATCTGAGTAAAGTTCTCTTAAAGAGAGAGGAAATACAACTGCACGATCAACTGATTCTGATTTAAAAAAATGAAATAACAGGTCCACTTCAAGAAGATCTTGAATTTGTTTGGGTTTTTTTCCACCAAGATGCTAAAAGATAGTATCATACTTTTCCTTCTTTGCAGAGAATTTTTCATATGTTCCATTTATTGTAAGATTTCAATGCAGTGATTATGAAAAATATATTTTTAAGTTTAGGGATGCTTTATTTGACTATTTTGCTCTTATAGAAAAACAGAGATGCTGAAAGGAAAAAAGAAAAAGAAGCAGAAACTTTCAGAAAGTCAACAGGAAGAATGGAGGCTCTCCTCTGCAACTCTTTCACCTGCCTTTTCAGCTCCTCAAACCCCCCTGCTAGCTGCAGATCAACAGAGCAGCACACAAGCTTCTGTTCGTGTGGAGGAGGTAAGCAAATATTTCCATGTAGGAAATTTCTTCTTTTCTTTCAGGCACACAAAACATAAGCAGATTTGTTATCAAAAGAAACTAGACATAACATTTATGTCCAGTTACTTATGAGTCTTTGCTAAAATAATACAACAATGCCCTTTAAAAAGATAAAATTGTTTTATTGTCACAAGCCAGTTGTGTTGTGTTGTGGCGTTCCAAACAGATTACCAACAGTGCCCTCTGGTGGACAATCCATGCAACATGAGTAATGGTTGAAGGGCATTTCTCCTGTTTTCTTCATTTCTTCATCCATGAATTTTCATAGTAGATTCATGGATGTAGTGAAAGAAGGCATGCAGGGGGTTGGTGACATGGTCCGCTGTGATGACGCTTAAAGCAAGCAGCTGAAAAAAAGAATAAATCATTTGGACTCTAGTTGCAGCTATGATTATGTTCTTCACTGATTCAATCATAGAGTAATTTTTTTATAATCAAATTTCATTAGATTCTTGTCTATACATTGTAAATATTTTAAATGTATTGTCCACCATCTTTCAAAACTAAGATTCAGAACATTGCTGAGAGTAAAACCTAAATAACATCTGGTTTTCTCGTTGTGTGTGTAGGTATTTGATATTTTGCCGACACATGGTCATCTGCAACCTGGGGATCAGCAGGCAGTCACGTTCTCTTTCTACGGCCACGAAAATATCAGCAGACAGGTGGTCACGCAGTGCCATGTAGAGGACGGGCCTACATATGAAATCATTCTCAGAGGACACGCATCAGAAATCAACTACACCCTTGACACCACCCATTTGGACTTTGGCCAGCAGGTGCGTATACAAGGCACCTTAATTCTTACGTTTCTTACGGGTATCTTTACTCCAGCCAGCTCCATCTCTCCAGTGGTTAAAGTTCAAAGTGTAAGTATTTGGACTCTCAGCTTAAACACATTCAATTTAAAATAAAATAATGAAATCTACATTAAGTTACCAAATCTCAGATTTAATTTTAGTACCTTTATATTAATATAGAAAGAACTGTGTGGAGCAGTTTTAACATGAAGATAACGATAAAAGGGCTCCCATTTGACTCAGAGCCTTATAATTCACAATAGTTTACATTTAAACTGAGGTGCAAAGAGTACAAATTTCTAAAGGTAATAATGAGAATACAATTCAAAACTACTCAGATCCAAAGCATATTGCTTTGCAAATTGCTGTTAGACCCTTCAAGAAGTGAGTTGGGTTGACCTGTGTGAATGCCTAAGAAAGGGAGGAAGGGTCAAATGATATTCGCTGAAACATTCGAAATGACACCATGTGCATCTCTCAGCTTAGTTTTGAACACTTAGAAAGTTAAACACTGTATAGAAAGACTTACATTTACCATATTTCTATACACCAATCAGGCCTAACATTATGACCACTGTCAAGTGAAATGAATAACACTTTTAATTTTTGTACATCATGGCATCTGTTAGTAGATTGGATTTGATTCAGAGTAACATGTTTTTGCTTGCCCTGCTTGGGCCCTTTCTCATATTTTCATAAACCTTGAGATTAAAAAAAAAAAGTCCATTACGGTCAATGCTTTTTTTTTTGAAAAACAAATTGTTTTCTCTACCAAATTCAGTACATTCGGTCACTAGGTGGAGTACTTTGTCTGTTTGCAGTAAGCGGCTTGACATGATCATTAATAAAAGTAAAGGTGCAGTTAACTTTAAAAGGCAGAACAGTGTTTCCTCTCTCCTCTTAGTCTTTGTCCTTTGCTTCTAGCTTTTTCATTGTGTAGGTGAAGTTGATGTAACCCTGACAAATACGGGCAAGGTGGGCTTCAAATACAGTATACACCCTCATAGAGAGGAGGAGGATGAAGGGGTTGGTGAGAAGGAAGCACGGCAGATGAAGGTCTTTGAACATGAGGTCAGACCTGGTTGGCCTACAGTCATTCCTGCTCAGGTGAGCTTATGAGTTTGCCATTTCAATTGTGGATGTTCAAAGCTATTTTATCACAAAAAGGATGGCTTTCCTTATGTGTGTGTGTGTGCGTGTGTGTGTTTTTGAGACAGGGTTACCTTGATGCAGGCATGGTACAGGTTCTCCGTGTACTCTACCTTCCGGGCATTCCTGAAGTGTTTAAGAAGAAGCTTCAGATGCAGGTGGCTTTCCTACCACTGGAGGAGATCACTCTGACTGGTGTGGGAGTGTTCCCCAGGATCAGCCTGAATTTACCACGAATCCTGTGTATGCACACACACACACACACACACACACACACACACACACACACACACACACACACACATGCACGGAGATGTGTTCAATCCAAAATCAATGAGCTAAAAGATGAATATTTCGCTCATTTAAATTTACTTTAAAATAGTGCTTTTGCTCAAAATAAATAAATGATTCTGCATCAGACAAAAGGGCTGAAAGTAGGACTTATAAATACATATGATTACATCAGTGTGTTACCATCTTATAGAACTATATAAGGATGTTGTCAATTATCCTTGTGAACTCATATTTCCCTCTTTTTCTCTTTAAACCAGTTTTGTTGAAAAGCATCAAGCTCAAACGGTCCATAATAGACCTCTATTGTGATAACAGTTCTTGAGACACAAATTCAACTTCTTATTTCTGCACTGTGATTTCTCTTACAGCAGAGGAGTGTTATAGTGACGTGTTACAGCAGGCCAGAACAGCTGTGGAGAAAGATGGAGTCAAAGAGAAGCTTATATATGAATTTACTGTTCGGGGAGGAGCAGCAACAGAGGCGACGCGCACACTCACAGTCAGTAACTTCATATTAGTGACACCTCACATTTTCTATACTTTTGTTGAGGATTAAGAAAAAATACCTATTAATATGTATGCTGACTTGATATTGTGGACATGTAGGGAATTTATGAGGATTTGTAGGGAAAATTAAGCACAAATAAAATCCCTTATTGCAGAGGTATTTACAGTTGTAGATTGGTAAGGTTTGTTTGTTTCCTCTGTTGAGGTTTGAGTGTTTTTACCACTTCTTCCATCCCCTGCTATTCTCTGTTCTCTCTTTGACCTCTAGTATGAAGATCTGCTTCACATGGAAATTGAACGATTGTTGGTCAAAAAAAATGCTCTTGCTGTGGTTGATAACTTGCTGGAAACTGAAGAACCACAAGAGTCCTTCAGAAAGTGGAACAAGCTAATAAAGTATGTAAACACAACTACACACATGCATTTTGGTGACTCTGTTTTGAAGTGAGAACTTTGTCAAACTGTGCTGGGGAATTTGTGACTGTTTAGCTTTTTTTACTTTGTGCACTCTTGATACGATGTCATTATATCTCGTTGAAAGTCCACAAATCTATAATATAATGTATAAGATACTTCAGTTCAGTATACAAAGCAAAATTATATTTAGTAAAATTATAATACATATATTCTAAACATTTTTACAGACTTTAGTCTATAACAATAAGTTATATTGCTAACATGCTTGTTTGTGCCCAGTGTTTTATTCTTATTATTTAAATCTTTTTCCCAGGTTCCAACTCCCAGAGTACATTCTGGATTTTGGTTTTGTCATTCCTGGCAAAGTCGTGAGTCGTGCTGTGAAGGTCAGCAATAATGGATTAATACCTGTGTCTTTCCATCCCACTAACAAACATCTTGGAGACACAGGTAATATAATGTCCTCCTACTTTTTTAGGTCATCATCGCAGGCAAAGACAACCTGTGTTTTTTTAAATGCTTGAAATAAGGATTAGTGGGGTCCGGTTCATTGATGAATCTAAATTGTCCATAGGTGTGAATGTGAGTGTGAATGGTTGTCTGTCTCTCTGTATTAGCCCTGCATCAGGCTGGGAACCTGTCCAGGGTGTACCCTGCCTCTCATCCTGTGGTAGCTGGGATAGGCTCTCCAGCCCCCCTGCAACCTTGACAAGGATAAGCAGAAGAGAATGAATGTATGGATGAATGGTTGGATGGATGGATGGATGGATGGAATAAGGATATGTTTGGAAGTGTATTTAATACAACTGGCGCTGCTTTGCAGCATCAAGTATTGATTTCTTATAGTTGTTTTTTTCTAGCTTAGTGTGTTCTGAAAGAAGATACAGTAATAGAAAATGTAGATTTGTAGCAGTTTTGAAACCATCTTCATGTCTAAAGCTTTTGTACACAGTGGTGAATTTAAGTATTCACCTCAAGTATCATTTTTTTAAATTTCTCTTTAATTTAAATGATTTTAAAATAATTTATGACTCTTTTTGGTTCCTCACAGGTTTCACAGTAGACTTTGAAAGCATGAAGAACCAACCCCGTGATGAGACGAAGAGTTTCACAGTTAAATTTGACCCACAAGGAGTCAACCTGGATTTGGGTTATACGAGTGCTATTCTCCCGATCCAGGTATACACAGGCTTACACCTGTACATGTCCACAAACTAAATTTGTGTCTTTTCACTCTCCCTCTATAAGTCATTTTGGATCTAAGAGGATTTTCTTTGCTGTTACAGGTCGCAGGTGGTCCAACGGTGCAAGTGCGACTGTGTGCAGTGGTAACCATGCCAGCTGTCACAGTTTCCAGTGATACAATTCAATTTGACACTCTGCAGTGTGGCATGTGTCAGGTACACCATGATAACAATGGATGATGACTCTGTGAAAGTTCTTTTCTCTTCCTATTCCTTTCTCGTCTAGTATTTAATTTGAAATACTTAGTAAGTCAAAAATTGCTGTGCCTTGAAAATATTTTCCAAGGCACAGCACATTTCCCCCATTCTTTCTTCTAATTCCACCATAATAAGCAACAAACAATACAAAAGAGTACAAACAATATTTGTACTGTATACAAAATTATTACAAAAATCAAGCAAACGATAATAGCGATTCAGTTTCACCATCTAAGTGTATAAATAAGGCTCAAATATTTATATTAACTCTCTGTCTGCGTTTTTTGTTTTTTGTTTTTAAGCTCTACTGTTATTTCATTGCATACAAAAACCAAATTCACAACCTTAACTCATGTTTCATCTTTTTAATCCATCTTTTATATACTTTGTGTATAAATTGAATTAATTTTCTTCATTTGTGATTGGACTGAAAGATGTAGGTAGAATCCTATAACCATCCACAGTCAGATGATACAGAGAACCAGTGGGTACTTTCATTCAAATATAGCACCTTTCAAGACAAAGATCACAAAGTGCTTCACAAAAAAAAACAATAAAAATTTAAAAACAAAAACAGAATAAAGAACGAGGTAACTAAATGCAAATCAGAAAGATGAGTTGTTTTTTTTTTTTTTTATTATCAGAGACCACTGAGTCCACAGATCTAAAACTTAAAGGGAGAGACCTCCAGCATCTGTGGCCCATTCTGGCAAAAGTGCTGTGTCCTTTAGTTTTCAGCTTGTATGATGTACAGTAACTGTGTCCTTATCAGAAGACCTCAGGGACCTCTTGGACGTATTGCTGCAAAAGTTTAATGATTTAAGCTGGTGCTTGACCATTAAGAGCTCTAAAAGTCATAACCAGATGTCACAGTCTGTGCTTGCTGACCGTGTGGAGTGTGAATAGTGGACCCAAACGCAGACAAAGCGAAGCATGGAACGTAATTTGGTTTTAACAAAAACCGAGCTGTTTAATATAGCTGATGGAAAAAATACTAAACAAAGGGCAAGGTATGAAACTAAACAATAACCTAAACTGAGCAAACTAGAATTAAACATGGAAAAACCCTGAACACGGCCATGGAAAAATCTGGACACGAGGAACATGAATACCTGGAACATGAAACATGGAAAGCAGGTGACCTGACAACAAATGACAGAAAACTCACTAAATACACAGAGAGGTGACGAGGAGAGTGGAAACACATGGGGAACACAGCTGAAATGAACATGACCCCACAAGCAAAACTAAACACACTGAACAGGGAACATGAGACTGTCAAAACAAAAAAGGAAACATAGGGAGACGTAGACTGGGACACGTGAGCTTGACACAAGGGTCGAGGTAAGGCAGACATGAGAGCCAGAGAGAGGGAGTGAGGGAACACGAGAGAGAGGGAGGAGGAACATAACTCAGACATACAAAGGATGAGGAAGACCTAAACACAGGGTACACGACAGACTCATACACCGAAGACATGACACTATGGACAATGTAGTGGGGAGACACAGACATGGGAGGAACCTAAATAGACAAGAACTAAATAGAGAAACATAGGGTTCAAACATAGAACTAATAAAAGCATTGATAACAATTTCCAGTTTAGAGCATGATACAATGGTACTTAACCTAGAAATATTTCTTAAGTGATAAAAACATCTTTGTGTAATTTAAGTTTTCTAGGCTTAAAATTATTGCATTTTGAAAAACAATACTTAATTCATTTTAACCAGGTGAACATAAATTGAGTCTGATGTGCAACTTAAAAAATCAGTCGAGACAAGAATCTTTTTGTTTCAATGAACAGTGAAAATCAGAAATGGTTCTGCCAGGTAGGTGCTTAATCCTCGGGCTGGCTGAAACAGACAGAAAAACCTGAAAACATTTACAACATGCATGACTGACTTCAGAATGCGAAGGAAGGCATATTTTTCTCCAAAACATTGACTAAGAGATAATAGATCCTGACTGAGTTAGAACAGATATTAAAATACAGTAAGTAGATGCTGTGTGTATAAAACAGTTATTAACAGTTAATGAAAGTGGTTATTTTTATGTATTTAACAAATATACTGGGTCTGCTACTTTTGTTAGTGTTTGTTTTGAAAACATTAATGGGTTCAAACATGTTTGAATTACAGTGTGGCCTTAAGACAACAATTGTGATGGCTAAAGATCCAAACGGGACACACACACACACACACACACACACACACACACACACACACACACACACAAATAATTGCAGTGTGTTCCACTGAGATGAAAAAAATATATGCAATTACAGTAAAATCTATTATTCAAAGCTAACCACATTTGCAAATTTCTCATCTCTATATTTGTTTTCTTGGACCTGAACATCTTTATATAATTCACAGTCCTTAGTTATCATTACTAGGCCATGGTGCAGCCTTTCACATCATCTTTTATTTTAAATTTGCCTTTTTTTTTACCAGTTCTTCCTTTAAGTTTCTTCTGATTGGCTGTTCCTCACAATTAACAGTTTTGAACAGCAGGTAGGCACAGCTGTCAAGCACAGAGCTCTAACTGGGCTCACTGTGGTGCCCTCCTACATATAGTTACCAAGAAATTTATTTATTTATTTTTTTTTAAATTTTATTTATTTAGGACAGTGCATGTTAATGAACATAAATGTAAAAGAAAAAATGACATGAATGTAAACATACCAGATTATAGCCAAGGGCTAATTTCCATCTGTTATCCTTAAGCATAAAAAATAGACATAATAATTCATAAAAATTCATCATTCATTCATAATAAAAACTCCATCACCAAACTCACACATACACACCATTCTGTTCCCAAATAAAACATTAAAACTATACAACTCATACATGATCACACACTTGATTTGTCCATAACCAGTTTTTAACCTTTGCCTTAAACAAATTGAGTGTAGAGCATTCTCTAATGGGTTGAGGACGACTGTTCCACAGATGGCCACCCTTGACAGAGAGGACGTTCTGCCCAAATGCTGTCCGTCTGTGGGGTATAAACAAGTTTCCTCGGGTTGTAGCTCGAGTGGTCCTGTCTGAGCTTTTTTTATGCCTAATGAACTGCTTTAGTGGTGGTGGAGCAAGCTAGTGTAAGACTTTATATATTAAACACACTCTTTTAAGTTTCACTAAGTTATTGAAGTTCAGTAATTTATGTTTTTTTAACACATGGCAGTGGTGGTGGGAAGTTGGTTTTTTGTCAAGTAGTTTTAAACTTCTTTTATAAATGTTTTCAATAGTTTTAAGTGTTGTTGGACAAGCAAGTGACCAGGATGTCAAACAATAGTCCATATGAGAGATGATCATTGAGTAAAAATACGTTTTTGCAACATTCATATTTAAATTATTACATATATGATTAAAATTTCGATTATTAAATTTAAGTACCTGGGACTCTTTATTTATGTGACTCTTGAAGGATAATGTTGGGTCTAGAATGACCCCAAGATATTTAAATTCTGGAGCTAATTCAAGCTCTACTCCATCCAGGAATATGTTTGACTGCTTCAAGTTTATGGGGCGTTTTGAAAAATACATACAGACAGTTCCAGTAAATCAGTGAATTGTCAGACCTATACATTCAAACCTTTGGTATTCTAAAGGCATGAGTAAATCTCTTTAATTGAAACCAGTTTTAACTTGCAGTAATGTTGTGCAAAATGTAAGAATTTCTTTATAACCCAACAGATGAAGACAATACAGCTGCTGAACCATGAGTCTGTGCCGTGTCACTGGAGCATAGCTGAGGAGGTTAAGCCTTTTAAAAAGGTATGACTGTTGTTATTTTGTGGATAATATAAAAAATGGAATCCACAGGCCATCTGTGTCATGGCAAGAAAGATATCAGATAGAGAGAAATACAATAAATGTGATGCCTGCATTTGTTCTTGTTCTCACTCAGATCGATAAGTTCCTGCCCCTCTACAAGCGTAAAAGAGCCTTGCAGGAGCAGCGTCCACCTCCAGTGGTGTTTGAGATGTTTCCCTCCTCTGGTGTGCTGTCCCCTAGTGAACGGGTCAATGTCCACATAAAGTTCAAGCCTGCTGATGGGGTGAACTGCTTTTAATATTAGAACAATAACTGTTAGATATAATTAGTAGCATAACATCATACTGCTTAATCATGAAAAAGTAGCAAGAGAACGTGATATAAAATATGACAAAAGACCTACTGTTTTGCTCTATTTGTCTTTCAGTGTCCTTACAACAGACGGCTAGTGGTGCGAGTCACTGACAGCACCCAGGAGGTGTTCATCACAGCTCAGGGTCAGGGTGAGGATCCACATCTCGAGTTCTGCCCTTCGGTACTCGAGCTGGGCCCTTGTCTCCCTGCCAGCACTGACGTTGAAGCTGAGGTTACAGTGAAAAACCCCTGTTCTTTCCCCATTGAGTTTTACTCCCTGGAGTTTGACACACAGTATCTCCAGGAAGAAGAGGTAGCACTTTTTTCCTAAAGTTTCAGAAATATTGTTGCAAATTTACTTTAAAATGAAGTGCATGATTTTTAAAGGCAAGGCTACAAGTGGTGTAGTAATATGAAGAGATTATGTGATTTCCTTTCATTGGTAAAATATGGCATGATTAAAAAGGCATCAGAGAAAGAGACAAAGTAGAAATGCTGTGCAATGCAATTTTTTCACTACAGTTAATCTCACACAGCTTTCCTGAATTAAATGAGGTGTCTCTAATAAGACATTTTTTTCTGGGTTTTTAACTGCCCTCTCTTCTCATGGTCACATGCAGATTCTGCGTTTGATGCAGGACTATAAAGACAACAGTGTGTTACTACTTCCTCCACGTGTCCCGGGAGAAGGGCTTCCCTCAGAACTGCTGGACTATTACAAGGAGTATTGCTCCAAGATGAAAGACGAAGGTATCTTTAAAGATACCTAAGCAGCTATTGATAATATACACACAGTTATGTCAGCACATATTTGTTTTAATGTCTGTCATAATGTCACTTTTAATCGATCTGTGTGCCCCAGAGCTGAAGGCAGGTACGGGTCATGATGATCAAAATGAAGACACACAGGGAGGAAAAAATAAGCCTAAACTAGATGAAGACCACCCAGAAATTAGAACTACAGGTGTGAAACCACCTGAAATGTGTAAGTACAGCAAGTTTCTTCTTTGTTGGTTCTCAGTCATCCAGGCTATGATCACCTTGAGTTGAAAGCAACAGCACTTCTTTGTAATGTCCTTTAAGATGTTTCACTTCTCATCTAGCAGTTCATAAAAAAATGCCATCAATTTTCAGACTTGTGTAATTTTCTTTGCAAACATTATTTTGCTTGTAAAATTAACATTTAAATTCAAATTCAGTTTTCTCAGAATTGACCAGATTGGCGAGCAGCGAGAGTCTAAGACAGTTCGAGATGACCCCTATCTGCAGAGCAGTTGCCCGACATATGGGTGTTGACCTGTCACCTGAGGCTCTGATTGGACGCAACTGCAGAGGCATTGCTATTATCGTATATGGAGCCCCACTGACAGGTTTAAAAACACATTCTGCAATGAAAGAATTTAAATGACGATAGTGAATGAAACAATCATCCCCTGCTGGAGTCAGTTAACTTGATATAAAAGGTGTGTGTGTGTGTGTATATGTGTGTGTCTCTTTTTTTTTTATCAGATAAGAGCAGCATAGCAGCTGCTCTGGCACTTCGGTATGGAGCAGCGTGCCTCTGTGTTGATGATGTGGTTACAGATATGCTTTTAAATGGCACTTCACCGGTTAGCCTGACAGCCAGACAACTCTTTGACTTTGCTGCTACAGAGCATGCTCAGAAAAATGCTAAGGAAGCTGGTAAGCTGGAAGCTAGAAAGCAGCTTGTGATGGAAAAATGAGTAACACCTTTAACTGGTCATTTTCAGTTTTAAGTAAGCGGTTAAGAGCTGGGCTGCAGCGTGATTCAGCTGTCAAAGGAAAAGAGGGTGCGACCTGGGCAGATTGCCAGTTTATTGCATGGTCTGAAAAAAGCATCATCTTTAAAAACCGTCCCAAAACACAGATACATGTTTCAAAATCAGAAAGGTTTTAATATGGTTAGAAAACTGAAATTAAATTATGAATTTATCGTTGGTGTGAACAGGTCAAAACAAAAGACACAAAAAATAGCCTGATATCAGGCAGCAATACCAACTCTTTATAGCCTGACTCTCAAATCTGCAGCCAGGCAAACACAATAAGGACAGAAGAGTAAACCTTCTCTATATGTGATTGTTGATTTTTATTAAACTGTTTTGTTTGTTTTTTCATTTAGCTAAACACATATTAATAGTTGTACTACAAAGTGATGAAGAAAATGTACACGGCAGTATAAAAACTCATCAGAATTTAGAACATGGTCTAAAAATGAAAATTTCCTTGGGACTAAACCATTAGAACCTACACTTACTGTATCCTCTGCAGCAAATTAAATGAAGCTTACCCCCATCCTTAGAGATATTTCAGATCTTTTACAGTAAGGCAGGATACCATAGCAGAAGAGTAACTAAAAATTACCCACCTGCTACCAGGTCTGGTCATTCAGGAAACGTCTGGATCAGGACCCACAGCACCTCTTGAAGCCTCCGATCCAGATTCATCGCCTTTTATACAAAATACAGCCAACAACTGTGAGGACAACAGTAGTGAAAATGACTCCAAGGCTCCCCTGATGACTGAAAATCAACACATTGTCCATTGTCTGGTACATTTTCTCGAAGTATCTCCGTATCTGTTGTCTTTGAGCTTTTCACAGGACTTTATTTTGTTTGTTTTTACTTTTTCTTTCTGTTTTAATGTATTTCTTTTCTCTATGAATTGGTGGTCTGGTCCTTGCTTTGCAGTTAAATAATTCATTTAAATTTCATTTCCTTTACACCTCTATACAAAACTATTGTATAAACTGTGAATACAGAGTAATTGTTACTCATAGAAAACCAATTTATTTAGTGTGATTTTGCTTCAGGGAGGAGATGTGACCACACTGAGGAGTCTGTTGCCTGAGCATTTACTGGTTGATATCCTAGCAGAAAGATTTCAGGTGAGGTATTACATGGTGTGTATATACAGAAAAGTGCAAACTGAATAACTCTTAGCCAGTGCTGTGCAATAAATTGGCACAAATAAGGAATGTTTTCTCTGATGTTTCTCTATTTATTTTGTAATTCTCTCTAATGTTGGTGCTTATGTTGTGATTACAGTTAAGCGATTGTTATCGTGGAATAGTGATTGATGGCCTGGACTCAGCGTACACTCGGGTTCCAGCGAGCACTCTGCAGGTTGTTCTCAAGGCCTTAAGTAACCACAAACACATCTATTTGGTCAACTTATCTGACTCTTATACAGCCCTGAAGGCACGGGAAAAAGCTCAAAGCGAAGCTGAAGGTAAAATATTTACAGACAGAAATTCTTATACCTGTGAACAGACCTTATAGTTGTCATGTTTATGTATTGAATT
>NW_005188027.1:84784-87390 GCF_000239375.1 Pundamilia nyererei | reverse complement strand
AGAAAGCTGCCAGGGAGGAAAAATGGCTGCAGGACATGGATGAGGAGGAGTATAATGCTCTGCCACAGGAGGTGAAGGAGCGCATTAACAAAAAACACAGAGAGGAATTCCGACAGCAGAAGTTTAGGTACTGACAATATTTTTTTTTTTCAGTGAGGTTTTAATTTCTAGTTTTACCAAACTGCACAAAGTCAAAACTGATGTTTTAGCTTGATGAAATGGACACAGTCATCAATGGTATGATCAACATGCCTAGTGAGGCTCAGTTCTCTGGGTGAAAATGCCTTGTTGATGCCAGAGATCAGAGGAGAATGTCCAAACTGCTTCAAGCTGATAGGAAGGCAACAATAATTCAGATAACCACTTATTACAACCCAAGGTATGTAGAAAAATCGGGTCCGTCCTGCCTTGTATCAAGAGTTCAGGCTGACGGTGGTGTAATGGTATCAGGGGTATTTTCTCTTGTTCCCTAAGTACCGGCTGAGCATTGTTTAAACACCACACACACACACGCCTTTCTGATTGCTGTAGCTGTCCATGTCCATCCCTTTATGACCACAGTGACCACATCTGCTGAGGGCTGTTTCCAGCAGGATAACACACCATGTCACAGATCATAGAGCGTCTCAAACTGGTTTCTTGATGGTCTCCATGAAATTCATTTCATTTTACTCAAATAACTTGGCTAGTTACACAGTCTCTATCCAATATAGCAGCTTTGGAGTGAAAGCCGAATCAGATATGCAGCTGACAAATCTGAAGCAACTGTTTAATTCTGTCATGTCAGTATGGACCAGGATCTCTGACGAATGTCCCCGAATCCTTGTTTACTATGTTATGAAGAATTTAGGCACTTCTGAAAGCAAAAGTGAGCCCAACCCAGTGATAGCATTACATGCCTAATAAAGTCATCATAAATGATAAGGGAGGTACAGAGTGGTTAATCCATGGAATACAGATGATTAAATTAAATTTCATATTTAAGTTGTTAAGAAGAAAAAGAAAATATAAACACAAATTATGAAAAATAGCACATTGGACTGATAAAGTTCTGCAGTGAACACTTCCAGTTTTTAACATTCGTCTGAAAGGTGAATTTTTAATCAAAATGGCATATTCAAATAATACAAAGAATAATAAATAATAAATACATAATATGTGCTTTAACATTTATATCAATAATGGTTTAGAATATGGCATAAGCCACTATAACCACATTTTGAGGTATTTGATGTCATTCATTTTCTGCTTAAACCAGTTATAGACTTAGATTTACTATATCTACCATGTAATAAAAGCCCTCAAAGGGATCATAAATATAGAGACTTGAAACTACTTCTTGCTTCCTTCTACATCCAGGAATATTGTGCACAGTTTTATTTATGCTGAGCATGCACAGTTTCACTCAAATACCAGGAATATATTCAAGTTCAAATGAAGGTAACTAAAAACAATTCACTTGTGTGTAAGGGAGCAGATGGCGAAAGAGCTGGAAGAAAAGAGGCAACAGGAAGAGAACCAAAGGTTAAAAGAGGTGGGTGGAAAGAAGGACATTAAAGAACCATCAAGGAAGAAGAGCTTGCTGGGGGTAAAGCAGGTCTGTATCCAGTATGAAGACCAGCAAATACAGAGAAAAATTAGAGCACTGAATTAATTTCTCCCCTTTCCTCTGTAGTCAACAGGGGCATTGAATGTGCTAAGGGCGTCTTCTGTTAACGACTCCAAAGAGCAATTAGGGGACACAAGAGAGCAATGTCATCTAAATGAAGGTGCAGACAAGTGTAAAAAAAACATGTAATATTTTATAAAATGTAATATAGAGTAAAAAATGAAACGGTTTATAGAGTGCAGCATAATCAGTTACTGAGTGACGTCTGGTCATTATTCCTACAGAGCATCATAGCAAAGAGGCCGATGATCCACAGAAGCAGACAGAAGGAACCACAGGTTCTCCTCAACCCACAGACACACTGGAGATAGACAAGGTAGATTAGAGCTTAGCAACGATGTCAACACACTCAACCCCAGTGCATTATTTAAAATGGTAGATATGTATAGCAGACTAATTACCTACTTTGTAACTTACTGGAGTTTTTATACTGCATGTTTGGGATACATTATTTCATAAGATTGTGTAATGTTATACAACAAATCAGATATGAGGAATGATGGAATAATAAATTGAGATGAGTTCTTACTATTTTAACAACATGTCTGATTTTTTTCAAGTATGTTTTGAATACTTGATTTTAATTTGAGAAAAAAGGGATTCAAGAAACAAAAGTACTTCTTATAGGCCTATCTGTTACTATGTGTGCTGTGAAATCTTCAGCTTCTCTTACTTTAGTTTTTAAAACCACTTGTCAGAGATTTACAGTTAACAAACGGTCAGGTGAATAAACAACACTGAGACACTTGATACTGATAACGTGCGGCATGGGTGAATCTCAGACCGAGAGACACCACGGACTGCAGTATTCGTTTATTTTTATAGGTTACATTGTCAATATGCAAATATAATCACATTTCCTGTTACGCAGGTCCTGATGCTGTCTGTGTGTAAGCTGTGTGTGTGTGTGTGTGTGTGTGTGTGTGTGTGTGTGTGT
>NW_005188027.1:67143-84761 GCF_000239375.1 Pundamilia nyererei | reverse complement strand
AAGTCAATTTCTAAGAATAATATAATGCAAGTCAACTTCTGCGGATGTGTATTTCTGTACTGATTTCTTGCGGTAAATGAACACAGAGTCACAGGGTCAGCTTCCTGTTTCTACAGAAAGCTGTGTCTGGTGAAATATGTGAACATAAGTATAACATAACATTTGAAGCATAATCAAATAAAACAATAAAAACTCCCTAACACCACTCAATGAAGAATTAATGATTTACTCTGCAATCCAGTGTCTTGCATTCTGCACAGGATCTAATTACATTAAAGTATTTAATTTTGCTTTTATATCTAACATGAATCATGTGTTGTTGCCAGAATACAGAAACTGTAAATGTGAAGAGTGCAGGAGAAGAAAAAGAGTTGAAAGATGGAAAACAAGCAGGGGAGAGGAATCAAAAAGACAGAGCAAGAAGACAGGGCTTACCTGCTGGGAAGGTTTGTACAAATATGCCATTTAAGGGCTCTTTGTTAAGTCAATAACATAAAATCTGAGGCCTGTATTATAAAGCAGGATTTAGTCCAAGTAACTTTGGGTCCAATCCTGGGTTTTCCATACTTCTCATTCAGATGCTTCGTACTCACCTTGGTAACTTATGCTGTAAACCTAACCTGTTCTGGTGCACATTATGTTCTACATTAGAGGTTAACAGACTCACATCATTGCCTACTAACGATTCAAGTGCCACCATTCCTTCATTCTCCATTGCTCACCATACCCCCATTCAGTCCCAGGTGGAGAACCTGCAGTCTAAGTTCTGTCAATACGAGGAGAGCCAAGCCCTGGTGGAGCATATCCTGCAGCACTGGGACCGGCGCCGGGGATTGTTGTTGGTCCCACTCCCCACTGAAGATGCTTTAGGGTCAGCTGAAGTTACAACAGAGAAGCAGGTGTGTTAGCTGGCCAACACACCTGGTGGTCCTCCACCAGGTGGCCCTCCAATCCCTCCTTCTTTTTTTTTTAAACTTAAATGTAAGACTGCTTGGAAAATTGGAAAGGTGTGCTATAATTCTTTATCCTTGTTTGAATCCAAAATATTTTTTCCATCTACACAGTCCTCTGCTGATAAGAAGAGCAGGAGAGTCAGTAACAAGCTCATATCACCTTTGCACAGTCAAATAGCAGGACTGTCAGAAGCAGAGAAGGCAGACGACAAGGCATCTCCTCTGGACATTCCATATATTGTGTTAAATGTAACAGAAAAAGACTACATGAGCATCATAAGCAGCTCTTTGCCTGCCCTAGATGAGGTATAGCATCATTTCACAGATCTTTCATTTTTATAAAATTATTAATTATGTTTCTGTTGAAAATGAAATTGTTCTTTCATAAGTTTAAGATGAATTCCTAATCTATTTTCTTTTCTGCTTTGGTCTCATTAGGTGTTGGATGATTTAGGGATAGGTCCTAGTGGCCCTCCAATCCCTCCTTCTGTCACCTTCTCTGTCGTTCCTTTTCCCAAAAAACGAGAGCAAGCTAAACTAGAACAGACCTGTTTCACCTTCCTGGTTCCTTCAGGGCTGGATGAAAAGGACAAGGACAAGAAAGAGGAAGAGCTGCAAGCATCCGTTTTAAAGTTATCGGTAATGTCTAAACAAAAAAAATCATTCTTAATTTGAGGCAAAATCTGAAACACAAGCAACATGGACCTCATGTCCATTTAACCCACACAAGCTTATTTTGGTGTTAAAAGCATGAAAATTTAGGTTTTTAAGTCAGAACACTGTTTGTCTGCTGTTTTTGTAAAGGAAGAGGCAACAGGCTCTAAAGGTCATGGCAAGGCCACCATTAAGGACAGCACAGTGGCGAAGGACAAGGATAAAATGGGTCGAGAGATTCACAGGAGCAAGAAACAGACTTCCGCCAAAACAAAAGCACAGGGACCAGAGCGTCTCGGGTCACGTTCGCATGCCTCCTTCCACCCCGAGGACACTGACCAGGAAGAACATCAAGCAAGCTTGGAACAAAAACGCAGCCATATGTAAGACGTACTGCAGAATCACTGATGTTCATTAGTGTTTTTTAATTTGTTGTTGGTGCTGCTTGTCTGAATGTGTGCTTGTATGCATTTAGTCTGACAGCATTTCGCTGGGTTGTGCCAGCTTGCGGTGAGGTGGTACTCAAGATCTGGTTCTACTCAGAGTCACCAGGAACGTTTAAACATACCTTCAACTTTGAGATAGTCGGGACCCGGAGACTCAACCAGCTCATCTGCAGAGGAGTTTCTACCTATCCTTCCATCAGCAGTGATTACACGTCAGTCTGCGTAGTGTGATGAACTAATGTAGTGAAATAACTGCAAACGGGGAGGTTGTAGTTGGCGTGTTGTGTTCTGCCTCACTTTGTAAAAATCTAGATCTATTTTTCACAGATGAATTAAGTTTGAAGCTTTTTAATAGTCTGACTTTTTGTGTGTGATTTCCACAGGACTGTGTTTCCCCACAGTAAGAAAGTCACTCAAACTAAAGAGGGGCTTCTGAAGACCTATGTAATTAAACCTGGATACTTTGAGTTTGGACCTTTGCTCTGTGGCAAGACCAGAGACAGGTGAGAGGCAGAACGATGGCTATAAATGGTTTCATGTGGTTGTGGCTTTCTTTGTATTTACAGATTCACGTGTGTGTTTTCTAGATACAAGGAAAACAGGTACCCCGAGAACTCAGAGAAGCTGGTGATTCACAATAACTCATGTCTGGAGGCTGAGGTCCAATTCAGTTTCAAGCATGATACGCAAGCCACCACATATCTGTTGGACCCCCCAGCCATGACCCTCAAACCGAACCAGAAACAGGTAGAATAGCACTAATGCTGTCTGATAATTTTACTCTACTTTCTCTACTTACATTTAAATACTTTTCCACCCTACAAGGAGTTGACGCTTTGGTCGTACCCAACAAAAGTAGGACAAATGAAGGACGGCTTGATTTGCCAGATCAAAGACAATCCTGAGCTTGTGGTCATTGAGCTTTCGTGCTGGGGCGTTCGGCCAGAGTTGGAGTTGGAAAGCAAGCATTTGCACTTTGACAGGATTTTGCTGCACAGGTACCAACATATACCGCAGTAATTCAGGGAACACGGATAACTATTGCTCAGTTTACAGATTCAAAAGTGAATTTGAAAAAAAAAACATGAAGAATTTTCTCAAAAGAAAGGAGCTTCATGATAAAATATGCCACAGTGGATAATTTGGGATTTCTCTCTCTTCACCCAACCTTTTTTATCCTGCCCAGGAGGGACAGCCGCAGCATTATGATGTATAATAAGACAGCTCTGCCAGTGTCCTGGAGATTGCAGGGTGTGGAAGAGTTGGGTGATGAGTTCACTGTGCCACAAGATCAGGGCATCATCTCCCCTAACTCTTCTTTCCCTTTGAGCTTGCGCTTCAGAGCCCGAAGGCCACTCAATATTAAGAGACTCTTACGTCTGGAGGTAGAGTACAACCAGAGCAGTACTCATGCTGTAGTTAATAAATAACATGAAATAAATGAATATATTATAGACATGTTATACACACAGAAGTACATCATGTGGGTTTTTTTCCAGGTAGCCGATGTGGAGAAAATCCTAGGTGTTGTATACACTGAAAATATTCAGGTTACTGCCGAAGCCTATGACGTGGACCTGGAAATCAGTCCAGGTACAAATGAAACAGCTTTTCGTTTAAATGTGAAAGTGAATGTGGGCCTTTTATTGATTTAAATGCAGTAAACAATCCGATTTTGACCATTTTGAACCTGCACTTCCATTCTCCACATTTTATGCAAAAGAAGGAGTCACATAAAAATGATATTTAAGTTGAAAAAATGTAACAAGGATGTTACAGGAACTGAAAATCCATCATACAGACATTGTTATATATATTTATATTTCCTTAAATAATGAAAATTAGGTAGAGCTGCCTTTTTATCATGAGGAAATATTTTTGTCACAGAGAACCGGCATCTAACACAGCTAAGGACCATTAACAGATAGCACTGCAAAATGACTGACTGAGTGGGTGGCAGGATATAATAACCACCAATAATGTACTACATGCTCATGTTTCTATGTCAGATGGCTGTCTTAATTTTGGAACCATCAGAGTCTTTGAGGATGTCAGACTGTCTCTCAGATTGAAAAACCAAGGAAAATATGAAGTATCTTACAAGTGAGTTTAAACTGATAGTTTTTGCAATATTTTATTCATATAAAGGTTTTCATGGAACGGTCATTTCATTTTATTGTTCTCTTATCACAAGGTTTAATGTTGAGCAGACAGACCCAGCGCAGCCAGACCTAAACTCCATTTTCAAAGTGTCTCCTCAGTGTGGTAGTCTGATGCCCAACAAGCCCGCAACAGTGAACATCCTCTTCAAACCTGATGTGGAAGTGTTCATTAAAGACCAACCTATCCTGCCTTGCCAGGTTCGATCCATAAAAAGTAAAAACTTTATTTAAAAGATTTAAATAATTGATAGCTGACACTGAGTGAGCTAATCTTTTGCAGGTGATTGAACCGAGCATTGGGACAGGAGGAGAAACTGTAGCTATCGTGGCGATCAGGGTTTCAGCCCGATCTGTTTTCACCAGGTGAAGGCCGATTCACGCTTTCACTAATTCTGCACTATTAATATATTATTTATTAATAGTGCAGAAACATTATTGTATTATCGTATTATAGTATAGAATTTGAAAAACTGTGTTTCTTTCATCTCATTTCCAGCCTCTTATTTTGCTCATATGAAGCAGCTTAGTAGTTGTTTTTTTGTTTTTGGTGTTTTATGTTCGTCTCTCTTCAGGTACAAGATCACACCTTCATCCGACTTGAACTTTGGTCCTCTGATCTATGGCAACAAGAAAAGCCAAAGCTTCACCATCGAAAACAATGGGGTCTTTGAGGCCTCTTTCAGCATCTGCCGCATGATCACAGATCCCGTGAGGACAGGGTAGGCCAACAGAACACACAAAAACAACACATCCAGCACATGTTATTTTAAAGATATTTTATTTGCTCCACCATTTTTAGTTTTAGTTTTCACAAAACAAAATTTTGTAACATTTATTGTTAATAAATTGTGTATTTTTTTTTCTCTTTACATTCTGGTCTCAGGGGTCCAGGTAAGACTATATCAAGAGAGACCCTTTCAGGGAGGCCCAATGCTGCCAAAATACCACCAGAATCCTTTCAGAGTTTTCTTCAGGTGAGAGAACACTGGTGAATTTCACACCAGTGACAGTGCCTGATAGATGGTCCTGTTTGTGGTTTTACAGTCATTGGACTCTTCATTAACCTGTTAGCAGTCGGACGTACCGCCCACGGTACATTGGATGGTTTAGGGGACTAATTGGACTGCTAAGGGGTTAATTTTCTTAGAGTTACATTTTCTGTTTATTTTGAGATTAGTCAAGCTAATAATTACACATGAATAATCACAAAACAGTCCTGACATTTTTTCTTTCAGTTCCTTTGAGTTGTTATGGATTTACAAAAGTAAAACAGACAAAATAGACACTGAAAAGGTCTATAAAGTGAATTAATAAGAAACACGATAAAACCCCTTAATTTTAACAGGGAAGCAATACAAAAAACGGTGATGATGGTCATGAAATAAAATTGTGTATAATTTAGTGTCTTTGATTTTTATGCTTAATAGTTTGTAAAGCAAAATAAACTAAATTCTGCTCTTTGACATTAAATTTGATTTCTTTTTGTAAGTACTCCTTTCAGTATTCTCATCACCTCTCCTTGCTTCTTCTGATTTTCCTGAATTCTTCCAGAATCGCCTCAGCGTGGGTATGTTCTCAGTGTCTCCCTGCATTGGGAGCCTACAGCCAGGGTCTCAGCAGCTGGTGACAGTGGACTGTGCAGCTGAACAGCTGGGCAGGTGGAGCCAGGGTCTGCACATTGACATCATTGGGCGTGACCCCTCAGACCATCCTGATGGCATACCCTACACACTGCTGGCTGAAGTCTGCAAGCCAGGTGAGAGCTGCATGATTCTTTTTTGATCAGTAAAGCTGGTCAGGCTCAGCTCTACAGTCCTGAAATTACCAAAGGCATATTAAAAAGATTTTTGATCAAAGATCAAATTCTGTTTTAAACTTACTGCTAGCCGTTCTGTGACTTAAATCATATTATATCTAGCTCTTTTTTTTTTGGTTTCTAGGCATAGTATTGGATATGGCCTCCATCTTTGAGGAACACCATCTGTGCTGCAGCAGTAGCCAGCTTTCTTCAGAGCAGTTTTGCAATGCTAAAGGGATTTTTGTGCTGGATGAAAATAAGTTTATCTTCAACAAAATCCTGGTGGGTCAAACCAGCCGAGCTCGCTTCAAACTCACCAACAGCAGCAAGGTCCCCTGCATGCTCAGCTTGGCCATCAGAAGTGCTGGGCCTAAGGTGAAGTGTTTAAAGTCACAAGGATAAATGTATATCGGACTGTTTCTGTCTATCATAATGTAGGTAGACGTTTGAGTCTAAAATATGTATGTTTTACAGTCATCCCGACACATTGAGGTCTTTGACTTGCCTGTGACAACACTGAGCATTCCCAGCCTCTCGCACGCGTTTGCTGTTGTTACCTTCACACCTCAGGCAATGCAGCATTACAGTGTTGTGTTTGAGGCCAAGGTGGAGGGAAGTGGAAGGTAAAGAAGCAAATGACTGTGTATGCCACTGCGGTGTTGTCCTTAGTTTTTCTATCCCTTTTTTAATCCCTGTTACTACTGTATATAATAACAGTAACAGCACCGGTTGTTTTCTGCTGCTGACTTCTCCCACCCTGCTCTCTTCTCTCTGCTGGATTAAGAGTGACACCCACAATTAAGACCAGCGTGCTGGAGTTTGACCTTTTGGGACAAGGCACTCTGCCCAGTGTTTGTGTGGTACGTCCAGGTCTGAGGAGCAGTAAAGGAAGCCCAGTGCTGCACTTCAGACGGGTACCAGTAGGGCGCAGACATATCCGACCCCTGGTGCTGTTAAATAATGGAAATGTTCCAGCTGAGGTGAGAAGAAGGAAATTTGTCTGTTTATCCATTTTAAATTCAGTAAAACCAAATTATACCAAAATATAAATATTATTATTTACAATGCATTCAGAAACATAACAAACAGTCTAGGTAGGATTTCATGAATAATGAATGTGTTTTCTGAAAATGTGTATAGGTCCAGATTGACATGCTGGATGAGCATGGTGTGTTCACCCTAAAAGCTGCGTCTGACAACATTAACGCCTCAGTGGACTCCACACAGCGTGCTTCAGGTAAATAAAACTTGTATTTGTGAAACAACGCCTACAGAAAAGTGCACTGTAATTTTAACTGTAATGTTTTAATGCTCGTTTTACCACGGCACTCTGAAAATACAGCTGACATTTCTTTAATCTAAGTCTGAGTTCTTAAGGCTGTAGTGTGACTTTCTCTTCTAAGTGGCCATCTTAACATTGCTGGGTACTGTCTTACATATTGTTGTAACGATTCATCGCATTAGCTGGCAGTTTTTCATAGTCCATGAGCATCAACGTGACCTTATTGCAAGAACTTCCCATTCAATTTATGTCCCAATTTATGATTTATAGATCCTAACTGACATGACTCGGTTTTACCCTGTCTTTTCTTTGAGGTCAAGTGTGATCTTGTTTTAGTTTAACAAATGCACTGAAAACTAGTGGGTGAGGCTTTAAACCATTCACACTTCCCGCTCCTCAGTGATTTCTGATATTTTTCCTTCTCCACAGAGCACAAATCGGTGCACAGAGTAAACCTAAAGCTGAAGATTAATGAACCAGTGGAGATTGAGGTTGGCTTCTGCTCTGATAAACCCTTGAGTGTCAAGGCAAAAATGTCACTGCAAGTGAAGGACAACCAGCAGAGCAACACTACAATAGAAGTAACAGGAGAGGCTTACCAGCCAATCGTCTCTCTAGATCACATCAGCAGGTCGTTGCAGGATATAGATCATGAAGATGAAAAAGAAGGTATGGCATAAGATTTTTTTACAAAACCTCCTAATCTTGTGATTTAGTTCAACAGAAGCTTGAGTCTTTTATTAAAGACCTAATTTCTCATTTATAGGTAATTATGAGGTGCTGGATTTTGGTGACTGCCATGTAAACGTTCCATACAAAGAAAGTTTTACTATGACCAACCACAGCAGCAGCCAGGTGCTGAGGTTTGAGTGGCCCCCTAGTGGACCTCATGTCAGCTTTTCACCACAGGTAAAATATCAACAAAGTGGCAGAGGCTGTCAAAACTGTTAAATGGTGGAGCCAAAAAATACTTTTTTATAGCAGTGATAAAATGTGCATTGTCAAAAGTCGCTGGTTAGTTTGGCATTATTTTTTAAACAAAATAATGCCTCAGTGCAATCAGCATTTCTCTTGTGCAATAATTAAATAATTTGTGGTTTTAAATATGTACCAATGACTTTATATTCATTTATTTATTATACTTGCTCTTTTTAAACTTTGTATTGATGTTTTTTTGTTTTTATGTGAGCTTGTGCAACATAATTTCGTTCTGCGTTGAATATTTGAGGTAGTGCTGACAATAAAATGACAATGACAATAAAAAAAATCTTGAATCAAACCAGCGTCAACAAATAGTAAATACAGCTATAGACATTATTTCTGAACACACGCAGTTCCTTTCCTAAGACATTGATTGTAGTAATTTTACATTTTCTCTTGCTTGTTTTACTGCCAGCTCAGGAAAACATTTAGCTGCTTGTTGTTACAGGTGGGACACCTTCATGCTGGTTGCTCTAAGGAAGTGATTGTCACATTTAGCTCCAGCAAGGCAGTGACTCTGTCTCAGCTGCAAATGAGATGTAAGGTTTGCCAGGTGGAGTTCCAGCAGCCTGTAGAGGAGGTAGCTGACTGGGATGACCGACACAAGACGGTACACTGGCTGAGTTCTTCAGAGAAAGCTTCAGATGCATCCAAACAGGCTGTAAAGGACAAGGTACATGTGGGCCCTAGCTTATTGTGTTAGAGAGACAAGTGGTGTCAAATGCTGTATAGGGAGACAAGTTAATAAATCACATTCTTTTATCCAGGTGATAAGAACAGATCCTGAGCCTTGCTGCTCTGTGGTCGACGGCTCTCAGGTGGAGCTTGAATTACGCATCAGTGCTGTCTGCGACTATGTGAAGTTAAGCTGCAGCACAGACACCATCCTCTTTGTGAACACCATGCTTTTCCAAACCAGGCTGCAGCAGTAAGTCAGGTTTTGTGTACAACATATTCCAAGTCATCAAACCTAATAATATATAACATGGTATTCTTGTGAAACATTATTTGGGGTTTCTTATTCATCAGATAGAAATGAAAATACTAAAGATCAAAAAGATAGCCACTAAAGGCTTATATGTGATGTATATCTAACATTACATTGCTCAACAGTGGGCACCATAAATGTAAATTCAAAAATATGTCTTTCTTTCTGAGTATTTCTGAGTGTTACTTTTTTTGTTGTCTGCACACACGCACGTAGACTGCAGGTTGTGAATGAGGGAAGTTTGAAGGTGGAATTCTCCTGGGAAGTTCTCATGGATCCAAGTAGCAATATTGTCAGCTGTGACCAAGAAGGTACGACAGAAATATTATATCATCAATATTATTGGGTCAACTTGTCATTGTTGGATTTGATCCTGAAAATAAGTGCTATTTCTTTCTGTACCTACACGTGAATACTTTAAAACCTGGACTTGACTCTGTGTAAATGTCTACATGTGGTGTTTAACAGAGGGGACCTCGACTTCTCGACCTGGCAGCAGATCAGCAGGATCGCTGACTGAAGCCCGTCCTCTGGCGAACTTGTTGTCACTTCTAATGTTGAACCCTGAGCTTCCTCCTTTCAGCATTGAACCCAGCGTAGGGACCATGAAGCCGGGTGCCAGGCAAAACTTCACTGTTCGCTTTTTACCCCTGCAGGTGTCCACTTTTCAGGGAAAGCTGTTTTGCAGGTAAGGGAAGTGTAACATTTCCATGCAGGTAAACGTTTAACTAGGTATTTTCTTCACGTTTTTTGAAAATGGCGTCAATGGTTTGGATGCTTTTCTTTCCTTTTTGTGAGTATGCACATTTCTTCCAGTATTCAGAACTTGCAGGATGGGGAACAGGTCCCATGTATCTCAGTGTGTGGCCGCAGCCTTTTGCCCCAATTCCACTTTGACCTGGAAGATTCAGACTACATCAGTGGGAACCGTCGTAACTCTGAATTCAGTGGCTCTCTGGACCCAAACACCAGAATTTTGGAGATTCATGCCATTGGTTTGTCTGTACCATCAACAAGGTAATAGCAAGTAAGGTTAGAACTTCTATCTCTGTCAGTGTAACCCGGGATGTTTCATGCTCTCGGTTGACTCTTTAGGTCTTTTAGTGTGGTGAACCCAACCAGTAAGCCCTACTCATTCAAATGGAGGTGTGAGGACAAAAGTAGGAGCCATTTCCACTGTCTCGTTCCATCTGGTGTCATTCCCCCTGGGAACAAAGCAGAAGTAAGAATAGACAGAGTGCACCCACATAACAGTGATGGTCTTTTCGTCGTAAAGTATCTCACAGAGTGTACTACTACTACATTGGTGTGTGAATGTGTGTGTGAATGGGTGGATGACTGGATATGTAAAGCGCTTTGGGGTCCTTAGGGACTAGTAAAGTGCTATATAAATACAGGCCATTTACCATTTATTTACCTCATTCCCATCTTGATTTCGTTTTCTCCATTAGTCAGTCTTGGGTTCTCTTCTTTTACCTTTATCTGTCCTGTCTTTATTCATCTCACTCACTCCACGTGTTTTTCTTGAACTAACAGTATATAGCATTATGACCACCTGCCTGATATCTAGCCCCCCCACCCCCACCACCACCACCACCTCTCTTTTGCCATGAAAATACCAAATAACTGTGATGCACTAGGTATTCTGATACCTTTCTATCAGAACCACCATTAACGTTTTTTGCAATTTGAGCTCCAGTAACTTGTCTGTTTTCATGAATGAGTCTTGGCCACCCCTGAACCTGCTTTGTCTGCTTTGTTTGCAGGTGTGTTTTGAGTATGTTGCCGAGCAGCTGGATGCAGTGGAGTCTTTCTGGACCTTCATTGTTGACACTCTATCGCTATCTGTTCCCTTCCTATGTGTGGGCACTGCTAGAGAACCAATCACCTATCTCGACAGACCTCACTTTGACTTTGGGGAACTGCTTCTTGGTAATTCAGTTTTAATATATACAAACGCAAACGTTCAAATAATCCCTTATACTTATACTTTGTGCGTATTTGCTTCTTTTGATGGTAAAATTAGATGATTTTTTGTCTTTAACTGGCTTGGCTAATGAAATGCAACAAAGAATACATGTCATTCAATTGAGCTTAGATTTACAGCAAGTGTGATGATGTCCTGCTCTGCCAACTCAGTCCCTGCCTGCATCAGCTGATGGCTCTACCAATGCCCTTCCACAAATCCAGTTGGCAGCTCTCACACAGGGCATGCTACCTAAGTTGCTTTAGCCTGCCTACGGTTGATGTGCATCTGCAAGCTGCTTTGCAACCCACTTCCAACACAGCTCCTCTTTCAGTTTATGCCTTAAGATTAGTAAATATATTGTCTCTAATGATATCTTGGTGTTAATGGCAGATGTGTTGCCACAATAGGTGTTTCTAAGAATAAATTAATCTATCACATTCTGATACAGATTACTTTGAATTTTTCCATGTACTCTTAAAGGACAAAAAGTGGAACAGGCAGTTAATTTTGTGAGTGAAGAGGAAGAACCCTTCCATTTCTCTGTGGTTCCTTCATCTCTTTTCTGTGAAGACCAGCAATCGAGGCTCATATTGGAGCCCATGACTGGCACAGTGGCACCCAAAAACAGGTTAATGACATTATAATCTTAATTAGATAGCGATGAAATATGCTCCCCAATGGCATGTTATAGAAAGTCCAAGAGAAAACTGCATCAGATAATTGTAAACTGTTTTGTGCAGGTTGCCATTATTGGTGTCGTTCACACCTTCCTGTGAAGGTTATGTGAGTTTCAAAGTGGTTCTGAGGGTGAAGAAGAAGTCAGAGCCACTCACACTGATCATTAAGGCTGATTGTTTCACCCTGAGCACTTCTGTACAAGTTGAGAAGCCAGAGGGGGGCCTCAAAATGATTGCCCCCAACCACCAAGAAACTCTGGACTTTGGGGAGGTCAACACAGTTTGATGATACAGACAAAAATATTCACATGTATATATGTACAGTCACCTTCCTTTACATGACAACTTAGAGCTTCCTGTGTGTCTTTCTGTACAGGTGGGGATTTCAGAGCAATCCACTTTTACTTTTCTGGTGTCCAATCTGTCAAGATTCATCCTGGAAGTGAACTTTGAACTAACGGGTCCCAAAGCACTGCAACAGCACTTAGTCACAAAAACACAAAATGCTGCCATCGATGCTGGGAAGCAGCTGCAGTCTTCACTGTGTTTTTCCCCCCAGTGCATTTGCAACCTCAAAGACGTCAAACTAAATATCAAGGTAAAAGGCTGGTGTGGATTTTTACAGAGGTAACATGCTTTAAAGGATCATCGAGGCTTTTAAGTCTAAAGGAAAACATCATGCTTGTTCTCTTTTAAGACAAGCTCATGTACATGTAGGCAGTTTGGCTGAAGTTATCATTTTCATTAGCAGTTATTGTTATACCATAAAAATAGATCATCTTTTAGAACTAAGTCTGTCTATCTGAGTATTGTGTGATGTTTTTTTTGTTTCCTTGCTGACAGTTTAACCAAAAGGCATTTCCAGTGGAAATGGGCTGACATATCCTGAGCATAACCATGTATAATGTGTCTTTGTAGCTTATCAAGGTCGTGCTAAAACATTTTTTGACAGATTTTCGAGCGCCGTGTACTACATAAAATTGGTTTGAGGTCTGTGAGCACAACCAGAATACATAAGGCGCACAGGATTATAAGGAGCACTGTCCATTTTTCAGACAATCAAAGGATTTTAAGAGCGACTTATTTTCCGAAAAACACGGTAATAACGACGGCCCGCTTGCATGCCCTACCAAAAAATGTGCTTTGGTGTGTATCTGACGGATGAAAGCCAAACCAGTTCCACACCACTGAAGTTGCACCATTTTTACAAACCAATTCTGGTTCATCTGTTTCATTCGACGATCCTCTTTCGCCCTTCTCATTCTCCGTCGCCGCCATGCTTTTTCTGCCATGTGCGTATGAAAACAAAAGCACTGCGCATGTGCGTTTTACCCATATTCTATCGCGACATTTTATTTTCTTATCATTGCCTAACACTATACCGGTATTACCGTGAACGGTATGATATGGCCCAGCCTTAGGTGTGAAAGATAATAATTATTGAATTTTGCTTTCTGGGCATTTCCCTTTCTGATGTAAATTTCTTCTTGATTCATCTCATCAGGTGAAATGTGGGCCAACATTTGCCTTTGATATAAAAGGCAAGGCTGTATCACCCAGTCTCGAATTCTCCTCTACCAAGCTTAACTTTGGGAAGTGCTTCTTGTACTGTCCTGGTATGGAACCGGCAACTCAGACCCTAGTGTTAAGGAACAACGGCAAGAGGGACATCAGGTGTGTTTAAGTCTCCGAACCATAAGCATGATTTTTTATGAACTATTGGATTAGAGTTCGCATATTTATTAATATAATATAATATGTAATATTAATATTATATTAACACATAATGTTTTGCTGCAAATATCATCAAAGCAGAACAGATTTATTTTAAAATATAAGGTAACTGACATTTGATATTTCTTATCTCTAAACTAGTTTTCTGGATTTATGGTAACTTAATGTTAAACAGTTGTTGTCGTAGTTTGAATTCCAGTTTTTCTAGGATTCAAGGTTCTTCAAACATTCAAAAGCTGTTACTGGTTTTACTCTTATCTGGCTCGTTGGCTGGTCCTGTCCTGGCCAACTCGGCATAATGTGTGGGAAGAAGAGGGAGGCACTGCTGTAACTTTGCCTGAAGCAGATCTTTAATTCTTTTCATATAGGGTAGCAACATGACAATATCAGTTACACTCAAACATGTGCACATTCAAAACACTTTACAGTTGATTACAGTAACTTAATGACTGTGTCAGCCCTTCGTGGTGGTTGCAGCTCACTGTCACATAATCTTGTCCCAGGCTTCCTACAACAGGAAGTAACATCACACAGAAGGTCCAGAAACAAGAGGATCATTTAGAGCCTGATTGATAAATTGCTTTTAATTCAATTTCAAATTTTTACTCAGCATTTTTTCAGTGTCGCAGTTTAAAAATACGCTTTTTTTAACTGCTGCAGCAAACCATGGATTACTTATTTACATTCTGCTCGAATCAGCCAGTTGTTGTATTTGTTCAGTTTATATGTTGCCACTGGGAAACTGCAGATTTTGATGTTGCATAGTTTATTTCTGTTTGACAAACTTTGCAAAATCAACACTCAGAACATCATAAAAGGATGTTTCTCCTGCCTCTTCTTTACTTTTTAATTTGTGTTTATCATTCGTCCCAAATACAAATACTAGCATATCGCTAATATCGCTGATAGTGACGCCACCAATATATCAGTCAGGCTCTAGTATCATTCAGATTTTTGTTTTTTTGTGTCAGGTAACTCTGAGGACAGCACGTTGCTGTGTAGATAAACAAAAATTTGACTCACAGAATCTGATCCTTCAAATCTTGTGCTTTCAGCAGGATGCCTCAGTTCTGTTTCTCTCCACCACTCAGTTGTTACTATAATCAGAATAAATGAGACTTTGAGAGTCTAAAATTAGATTCCTGTCTTCCGCTCCTCAGCATCCAGTGCCAGTTCAAGAACACTGCTTTCTTGGAGATGGACTTCCATGCAGATATTTTGTCACCTGCTGGTGTAAAAGAGATACCATTCACCTTTTATCCTCGTGAGCCATGTCAGTACCACGAGAAGCTCACCTTCATCTTAAACAGCTGTGTCACAAAACAGGTGGAGATACTGGGGCAGGGCATCGAGATGAAGGTGAGAATCACTGTGCATGTGGTGGACTCAACAACTATATTTAGGTTTTTCGTCAAAATACAATTTCGTCGTAAAAAAAAAAAGATAATAATTAAAATGATATTTAAAATAATAAAATTAGCACAAAGAGCAACAATAATAATAAAAGAGTATAAAATGATAATTAGAATTACATTTAATACAATAAAATCAGCACATTAGATTAAAACAATAAAATCAGGGTCAGACTGTGTCATAAGCCAAGGAGTAAAAATGGGTTTTAAACGTGGACAGTGAAGAGGCCTCTCCAATGTGCTGGGGCAGATTGTTCCACAGATTAGGAGCAGCAATAGAGAAGGCCCTGTCCCTTCTGAGCTTTCTCTTGTACCTGGGTACCTCCAGGAGCAGCTTGTCAGCCTACACCTAGAACATAGATTGAATACCCACCTCACAGTGGTTATGGATGGATTAAAAGGCATCTTTTAGATCTAATATAGGCTTATATCAATATAGCATTTAACTGTATTATGTGTTTGAAAAGAGCAACTTGAACACATGTAAGATTTATAAAATCAAGCTACATATTTAATAATTTTATTGATATTAGATTTTCAAAAACCTGGATCCAATGTGAAGATGCTCTGATGTCCACTGGCTTCATAATTTGACCATAAAATGTATCAAAATCAGTATGTTTTTAATATCATATCCTGACTTTTTGTAGCTGGAAGTTGAGCATCCAAGGCAGAAGAAGGTGAAATTGGGACCTCTGAAACTGGGTCAGAAGATGAAAAAACAGGTGGTTCTAGTAAACCGCAGCAGTATCGACCTTTCTTGCACCCTAATGCTCAGCACAGATACACCAATTGATCAAAAGGTATGCAGACAGACAACACAGGCAAGATATGCATAAACAGCAGTCCACTCGAGCAGCACTTCATGTCACCCTCTCTCCCAGGATCTGTGTTTCAGTCCAGAAGGTGAGCTGAAGCTGAAGTCTAGTGGCGGGTCATGTAATGTTCAGATCCATTTCTCACCTCATCAGCGCATTCGTCCCTTCATTGCTGAGCTACAGGCAAAGTGTTTAGGCTTGATCCAACCCCTGCTGACCATCCAAGGCTCTTGCCAGGTACATAAATTTCACTGTGAAACAGATAATCTGTTTCTTTATGTGTCTTGATCAGCATCAGCTTCTAGGAGTAAATTGTCACATAAAATATTTTTTAATAAACCTTTCCTTCAGACTTCCTTTAAAAAAGTTCTGAATATAGACTGTATTACTAATATGAATTAAACTGAATGCCATGATCTTATAACAACGATTACCGTTAACATAATTCACAAAAAACTACCAGGGTGTTGAAGTTCAGCTGGACCAGGACTGCCTTTCCTTTGGAGCTGTGGTCCAGCACTGCCAGGTCAAGAAGAAGATTGTCATGACGAATACTGGCGACAGTAGTGCCAGGTAAGGTTAGACGCTACCAGCAAACAAATCTCCACACAGACACACAGTATTGTATTATTGCAATCAGGTGTCACATGCACAGGATTATATCCTCCTATTTGCTTTTTACTTTTCAATCCACCTTCTTACAGGTTTAACTGGAAAACAGAGGATTTTCCTGCAGAGTTGTCCATTGTGCCATTAAAAGGATTTATCAACCCAGGGATGGAAGTTTCCTTTCAAGTGACGTTTGCCCCTGTGGAGCTGCGTAACGACACAAGATATGAGAATCTGTCCTGCTTTGTGGAGGGTTCCTCCTCACCCATCACCTTTACTGTCACTGGCTCCTGCATCGCCACCTCCACCAGCAGAGAGGTTTGACTGAAGCACCTTTTCAGACAAATACAGTGTTGAGTAATATAGTAAACAAACAAAAAAAAAACATCTGATTGATCATTGGATAGTTACTTGTTAAGAGCTATTTCAGGTTAACTGAATGCTTTTGAAGACCAGTGAGGATGAGAATGTGTCATATTTACATGATGCATGTATGTGATCTAACTTTTAAAAACCACTGACTTACACGTGTAAGTGATTATTTGTGCTATTGAGTTAAAAGTGAGAGACTTTAATCTTACCTTTCAGTATTCACATGCAGAGCAGCAGTGCTGTATGTATTCAGTGAACTAACGATGCAATTCTGTTTCCATTTAATTATTTTAAATAACCACATGGCATAGTTTCAGGTTTCTAATACAAATCTGCTCACTTACATGGGACAGTGTTTCCAGTAACCAGTCAATAAATTCAATAAATTTGAAACCAGATGATGGCACAATAGTAAAGATGACTGTGAGTGTTTCAGATTGTAGGAATGGTTAGAGGTCAACATCAGGCGATGCGAAAAAACATATATAAGAGTTTTTAAAAAATATTACTTGGCTTCAATGAGCTCTGTAACACTAATGGCTACAAGAAGTTTTGTCACGGCGGGGTGCGCCGATGTGTGATGAAACAGGACCCAAAAGCAGAATGAGGACGAGGAGTTGTAAGTTTGAACAGAAAAGTGATCCTTTAATGATAACGGCAAGGGAAAACCAGGAAACCAAAGCAAACTGTCAAAACACTAAGAAACAAAACACTAAAGGTACTAAGACCAAAAACTATAACTATGACTGTGGTGAAAACTAAG